>NC_044348.1:8705717-8965717 GCF_007364275.1 Archocentrus centrarchus | reverse complement strand
TGCCAGCATCAGGGTTGATGTGCTCTCTCTCTTTGGGGTTTTGCTTCCTTTGGATCGTTTCATACCATGCATCCAGTTTGGTTATGTTATTTATGTTACTTTAAATAAATATTTTCATTTACTATGTGGCCTCAAGTGACAGTGAGATGAAGCTTCATGAAGCATTGAAGCTTTCCGTTTTATCCGTGAACCCATGGGTCGAAGCTGCGCCATCAAGTGGACAGTAAATGTAAAGCAGGTCAGTATAATCACAAAATGGCTTTGGTGCGTGAAGCCTTGAACAGAATAAATGAATGAATGATTTTTGTGATGGCAATAAATAAAACCTGAAATAATTAACATTCTGTCTGTCCTTAGGATACAATGGTGGGGTCAAGAGGGAAAGTGGAAATAAACTGGGGAGAAGGTTGTGATGTGAATGTGACTGTGTTACTTGGTTTGTAACTGCTCATGTCACCAGGGACATTTTATTTATTCATTTTTATTTAGAAATAAAAGCTTTGCTACAGTTCTGGGCTTCAGGTGATTTCTTCTGTTTGCGATGATTTCACTTGCTTTAGAAAATATCCTCTCACAGGGCACAGATGAAGCTGGGGTACTGACAAAAGCAATTACAAGTTTATGCAAGGTGGGATGTACATTTTTCTTTGCTTCCCAATAATCTAGGGGGTGCTCCAGTCTGCCGGTGTTCGGTTCACCCAGGTATGTTTGGACCTCCACCGTTGCGTGTGCAGTGACATTTTGGGTTCTCCTCTGCAGGACTGTGTTGTCACATTTTCCTACCTAAGACAAACAGGCTGTAAGTGATTAAATACAATAGCATAATTAGAATGTATTTACCTTGAGTCACAGGCTGAGAAGCTTCTGATATGTGCGGTTGTGATGACGATGATGAGGAGGAAGAAGAGGAAGAGGCGCTGTTACATATAACAGGAGCACGTTCAGAAATGAGCCTCTTTTCTGCATCTGCTGCTTTATTGGGGCTAAAGAAGCCTATCTTTTTAAACCTGGGATCAAGCAGCGTAGCCAGTGACATGTCACTATTGATTGTAAAGTAGAGAGCTTCTCCCTTAACTGACTCCTCAGACTCTCAGCCATTGCTGTGCTTTCTGAGTCTGGACCATCCCCAGCTCCTCCTCCTCCAGTGCATGGTGCAGCATTGATAAAAGGGGAATGAAATTTGATCCTGACACTCTCTTCTCCTCTGACAGCTCAACTGTGGCATCACTAAATGGGGGAAGCACTTTTAAACAGTCTGCAATAATGTCATATTGTTCAGCCCAATAGAGTGGGGTGATGTCAGTGTGTAGACCTGTCAAAGCTGCTCCTAGAGGTTCTCTGAGATCATAAACACATTGGAGTGCTGTTCCAACGTGTATCCACCTCACTCCAGTTTTGGCAGGTTTACACTGGCTCCCTGTCCAGTCTCATACTGATTTTAAGATTCTTTTACTTACTTTTAAAGTTTTAAATGGAATGGCACCAAGCTATTAGGCTAACCTGCTCAAACTATATGACCCTAAAAGAGCACTGAGACCATCTAGCCAGATGCTCTTACTGCAGCCTCTCTAAGAACTCACATTTTTACCTTCACTTTTAATTCAAGTTCAGTTTGAGTCCCATCAGGTTTTATGTTGTGGTTTAGTGTGTTAGTTTTAGTTTGTTTTATTGCATCATATTTATTGTATTTCTTTTGTTTTTATGTTCTATGCTTTATTCTATTTTATTCACCTATGGAATTATCTTGCTTATTTTTTTTTTAATCTTGTAAAGCATTTTGGTCAACAATGTTGTTTTAAATGTGCTATAGAAATAAAATTGACACTGACACTGAATTAGCTTCAGTGCTGCCCGGCCCATTTAGTCTTGCACCTGTGTCAGCCTCTCCTATAAAATTAGCCTGACCAAGGTCTCATCCACATCATTCTTCTCCCCTGTTTACAAAATAAAAATAAATAGAAATGCAGAAATACAAGTACTTGTGTTAAAAACTACTCTGGGAAGAGTTGAGTGTCGAGTGAAGGAGTGAGAGGGAGACAGTCAGCCAGGTTCATACTTGTACAGTTTTGGTGTTGTTACGGCCAACAGTAACTGCTGAGGTATGAATTAAAGATAACCTTTGCTGGCAATCTCTCGCCCATCCTTTCAACGTGGTGACGGACGCTGTCGTATCAAGATTAATGCCTTAAATTCAAAACGTCTGCACACAAGTGCCTTTTTTTCTTCTATTTTTTCTCCCCTGTCCCTTGCGGATCTTTGTAAATAACAGTTGAACAATGTACTTCACTGAAAATGCCCCCATTCCCGTAGTTACACAAGCACACGCAGGTAATGCCATGTTTTCCCAGCACTCTACTCTGTCTTTATTTGTAAATAGAACCTCATCTCATGATATTCGCTCATAGTGTGTGCTTCAATCAATGCAAAGACGCTTCAGATCTTTGAGTTTTGTGCGCGTGTAATTGAAAGCATTGCACTTCTCCAGGAGAGGGCGCTATAATTGAAGCTTCGCGTAATGGTTCAAGTGGTTCAGTGCTTCACAAAAGCTTCATTTTGGAGCCTATCCCAGCTGACATAGGGCAAAAGGCAGGGTACACCCAGAACAGGTCGCCAGCCTAATACAGAGAGACCGACAACCTCACTCACTCACATTCACACCTATGGGCAATTTAGAGTGGCCAATTAACCTAACCCCAGTAAGTGCATGTTTTTGGACTGTGGGAGAAAACCAGAGTTGCCGGAGGAAACCCACGCAGACACGGGGAGAACATGCAAACTCCACACAGCGATAGAGAGGCCTGGGCCAAGGTGGAATCAAACCCAGGCCTTCTAGATGTTAGTCTAACTGTGAGGCAGCAGTGGTAACCACTACGCCACCATGCTGCCCCTGTGTCATATTCCAAACATATTCCAAATCCTGCAGGTGAACTTGATAACTGTTTCCTGATCAATGCCTTCTAGGGCAGATCGATCCAAATATCAATAGTATCGATACCAACACTGGTATTGGTATCAGATTGATACTAGCTTGATAGGATCAATGTGTTAGTTTGTCTCCTGTAAGTTCAGCACATTCAGCTCCCATTCATCAGAAAGGAGACAAGTCTGTGCAAGCACCACTCCTCCCATGCAGGCACCCCTCCCCCCTCCACTCCACCACGGTGAGGAAAAAAAGCCAACTGGGAATAAGCCGGTCTCTCACAGGCCCAGTTAAAACATCAGTATCACTGTAACCAAGGCTAGTTCACAGCTTATTGTGGTTCTCAGCTGATGAACTTTGTAGTTTTGTGTTGCCATCTAGTGTTTAGGAATGAAATACTGCTTTATCCATTTAATGTCACCCTACTACAATATAACTCCACAGATGTCAATGTTTGTGTTTTCCATGACTTCTTAATCCACATCCTCCCACCTTTTAAACTCCCAAACATGGTTCGAAGTGCTGCCTTTGTTTATATTTGTAATCACTGAGATATTTTAATAACTGTTGACATCACATAAATAGACTAAGCACACAGCCAGTTTAGTTTGTGCTCCTGAATCCTTTGATTGGAATTGAATGAAGATATCATTGCCTCACAGCCCATATAATCCCAGTGGGCATGTCTTCATGTCAAAAACAAGATCACCAGCAGAGTGAGCCAAAAGTACATTAGGCATAGGTCACCGCCCTGTCACCAAGGCAACTAACTTAGCGGTATGCCACATAAAGGCAATCACATAGAGCATTTTTAAAAAGGTAGCTCACTGCATTTACCAGTGCTTAGAACAGTTTATTCTGCCTACATTTCTGGGTCATCTTTCTGGTGCTTTTACATACAGTTGTCCAAAATTTGAAAATTTATCCCAATATTATTTAATTGTTGCTGTGTTGTTTATGTGTGATTATAAATGTAATTTAGCAACATGTGGATTAGGTATGAATGTAAAACAGAATTGTGTCTCCTGCCATAAATTAAGTTCTCAGCTCTCACGGAGACTGGACAAAACTCAAAGTCCTCACAATAATGTGCACAAGGTGTCAAGGTGTGTTAGAAAAGAATAATGTAACACAGAGGAGCACTGGAGAGACAGTGCAAAAAAGACTCGCAAATAGAAGGTGGGTGCCACTCACAAGTGTATTACATTTGGGATACATAGCCAACACACGCCACAAACCAGATGACAAACACCACTTCTTACACTGCAACAGCAGCAATGCTGTAACAACAAAAACTGTAGCATACAAACATGTTGATTTAAAGGTCATATGTAAAACTATAGTATTCCAGATCCACTACAGATAAAATGCAGTGTGCTGTCCTCACAACACATGAGTACGATGGAGTATTAGGGCCACATTGAGAAAAAAATAAATAAATTGAGAATTTTGAGAATAAAGTCAGAAGAAAAAAGTTGAAATACTATTTTAAGGAAAAATTTGAAATAGCACAGAACCCCGCAGAACTCCATAATTAACCTTCGTGTGTAAAGACTCCCCATTTACATCAACATCAATAAATTGGAGTCTATCAGCACTGAGGTCTAGCAGGACAAGCACAAAGATGAGTCCACTGTCAGGGGCTGTGTGACGATCATTTGTAACTGTGACTAATGCTGTTTCTGTACTGTGATTAATTCTGAAACCTGACTGAAACTCTTCAAATAAACCGTTCCTCTGCAGATGATCAGTTAGCTGTTCTTTAAACCCTCTTTGTACCCTTATAAAAGGAAGTGTGGAGCTGTCAAGGTACATGGGAGCAGACCGTGTGGTCATGGAGCTCAGGGGGCCGGCTGCGGGGCCAGTGGCGGAGATGGTGGATCTCAGGGGGCCAGCTGCATGGACAGATGGTTTCTTGTGGCCTGGCAGCCGGCCGAAAACATTGGTGGGGATGGAACCCCCTCAGACATCCATGATATTGGAAACTCGGGACACTTGGACTGAGTGAAACCCTCTGGCTCTGGAAGTGCAGCTGGCATGGGCAGAGTGGCATGTTGCTTGGGTGGTTTTTCAGGTTAGGGCATTGTCGCAGCAGCAGACACTGAAGACTCAGACGAAGGATGCACTGGAGCTGAAGATGGCTCTGATGACAGTGCTGGGTGGGATGAGTATAGCTGCTGTGCAGAACCCACTGCTGCTTGTAGAGGCCAAGGTGGTGATCAGGCCTTGGCTGCCCCCACACGAGGAATTGGAACAGGTGCGAGGTCAGGCTGGTTCCTAGCTGCCGGTGTTGTACTAAAAAGTAATCGTCTGTATTTGAACGGATGTAAATGATTTGTTGAACTATGATCTGTCAAACATATATCTCTCATGAGTGATATTACGTATATTATATTACAGCATTTCTATCAGTTTTTTGGCAAAGTGACATTTATATATTCATTTTTTAAAATCAAGGTAAAAACTGTCATTGACATTACAAATGTCTTTTTAAACACAAATCTGGCTCAGAAGGCTGCAGAAATTGCAACAAATATAACATCACAGTTCTATAAAGATATTTTAAGTGGTCAAAAAGCACTGATTGATTATGATGTAGGTACAATAACAGACTCCTAAAGATTCTTGAAAAACAGGTTATTTCTTCATTTTACTTATAAGCCCTTCATAAATCATGCTGCACTCTATTTTCCAATATAAGCAAAGACATTACGCATAAAAGCACACAGAAACATTGGAATCACTTTATGGCAGATGATCACTTTTTGGCACAACACCAGCAGCACCCCCGAACATAAAAATGACAACCATGAAACCAGGGCGAGTCAACCGTGTTTAAGGGCAGCATTTCCTCTACTACATACTGTCCAACCAACTTACCGTACGTCAACTCTCCCCCACTCACTGGTTTTGTACCAAAGTCCAACTTTTGTCGTTTGGGTGGTGGGGAGTGGTGGGACTTGCTCTGTAAGTTTGACTGTGCCGCGCTGCGACTCCAAATGTTTCTTCAAATCTGACAGTGTTTTTTAAGCTAGATAGCACTTTGTGACCAGGACAGAGTGCACAACTAACCTTGATATTGCCATCTTTAGCTGACACAAACTCAAAATAGTGCCTGGATTTCCAGCTAGAAAACACACATCTCTCTGTGTGCTATTATTGTCCTCATGATGAAAACGGGCCAGACCTCACTCCCCAAAACACAAAAAGAAAGCAAAAATATATCTTTTTACTAAGGAAAATGACTCAAACAGAGACTTGGATAAGTTACTTTAATCTGATTACTGGACTGCAAATAGTAACACGTTAGATTATTCATTACCGAAAAAAGGAGTCCGATCAGAGTAATGAGTTACTGACATCCCTGTGAGGAGTGAGGACCCACTAGCAGGACTCAGAGGTAGGCGGTGTGACTTTAACAAAATGAACATTTTTTTTTTGTGGCTAAACAGAAACGAGGAAAATGTAAACTGGGCAACAATAACCAAGTAACGTCAGGAACTGACGAGAGACAAGGGGAAGACAGACAATACTACACAGAGGGATAATCAGGGAAGTGGCAACAGGTGGGGAGCACAGCTGAATATAATCACAGCAGACTAGATAGGGAAGTAAAACTAAACAAAGAGCAAATGAGACAAAAACTGACAAAGTAAAACCAGGAAACTATCGAACAGAGACAGAAAGACTTGACAGAGAAAGGCAGACACACTGAGGAGCACAACATAGAACTAAACAGAACCTAAACAGCACACAGGCTTGACAGAACACGGGGAAGACAAGAACGAGGGAAACAGGAACAGAATACAAACTACAACATCAGAATTCATAACCAAGAATCTAAACTGCAAGCAACACCACTAGAGAAATTAAATAGACTTTTATGCGACACCCCCCCGAAAAAAAAAACAAAAAAAAAACACAACACAAAATACTGGGCAAAAGACCCAGGACCATGACAGAAGGTGGGCCTATAATTAGTTAAGACAGCTGGGTCAAGTTAAAGTAACAGTTTAATTACTGCCACCATAAAGGCCTGTGATACATGGACCATTAACAGAGGGCTATGTACCACAGGCCCTGATCACAGTCATGATCGCAGAGAATGCAGCCGGCACAGGCTCAACATGAACCAACAGACCACTGGTGTCACACGAGTTTTGTCAACTTTATTTTTACAGCATATTTCACACAACAACGTGATTCATAATAAAATGTTGGTGTCTCAAAGTCATAACATCTTTTCTTGCCAAAATACGTAGAGAGCAGTTCTATGTAATTATTCAGTGTAACAAAACTGATGTTTGACATTGATGTAAAAATAATTCAAAATCCTAGTTCTACTTTATGTAATATTGTGGTTTACAAACAAAAAAACAAAAACAAAACAAAAAAATACACACACACACACACACACACACACACACACACACACACACACACACACACACACACACACACACACACAAACTAAAAGCATTCAATACAAAATTAAAGCTCATTTATTGCTTCTGATTCTGGATGACTATACACAGTATTAACTGTATAAAAAACATTTAATTATTAAGAGCAACAAAAGCTGAAGACTTTTTCCCACTACTGCAGACTTTGCTTTGACAGAAAAGAAGATATGTTATTTAAAGAAAACACCAAGATAGACAAAATGCCTTTCATGAACTAAAAGCAAAAGTAAAAGCTAGATCTGATGTCACATAACTGAGAACAAATGAATCATGTTTTGTTTCTCAGTGTTTGTGTGTTGAGTCATGAAACGTTTCAAAATGTGACCAAATCAGAGTGGACATCAGTAAAGTCACACTCACACAGAATTCACAGGCAAACATGACACATGTACAGAAATAATATTACAGAGAAAGAATTCAAAACATGTTAGATTTAAAAATTGTGAGATAGGAAAAAAATCATTATTTACAACAGAAACAACAAAGCTGACATTACACAGAGAGACAACGGTCACTGTTCTCTTACTGTATAACAACAGCAACAAAACTAATTTAATCAAATATGCTTGTATACTATAAGCGATTATGTGCGCAACTCATGAAGTCTGGGGCATCAGAATTATAATCAAGGGGTTACACTGGTTCTCTAGTCTGTATGATCACATTAAAGGCAACATAAGGCAAATATATGACTTTAAAATCTGAACTTGTGTTCAAATTTAACAACTGTTTAGGGGCGCTTAGTGAAATTTTTATAGTTCCCTTAACTTATAGAATAGAATTTGTATACAAAGTTACGACTCTTGCCCTGAGCAGTGTTTATACTTTAAAGATAGCAACTGTTGACCCCACCCACTCTCTCTCTGTTAAAAAACGAAATCCCTGTCACTCCCAGATGGCTCCTGCCTGTCTTCCTTTTCCCAATCATGTCATAAAGAAAAGGAATAATAAAGATCCTAAAATTAACCCTTAAAACTAGTCCTCTCAGATGGATTATTCTTTTAACCTTTCAGTTGTAGTTTATGTATCATGTAGGTTATACTATTTGATAATCTGGTCACACCTTCTGTGTAAATTAACTACTTTTTTACTGGATACAGTGGTAGCTGAAGATGGTGTGTTACAGGTTGGAGGCTTTAGTCGTAGTCCCTCCGTGGGGGCTTACTGTTTGGCACTGGGGGTCTCTCACGGTCACCAGCATCATCACGGCGACGGTCTTGATAGCGACGATCGTCATAGTCGCGGGGGCGGCGGTCATCGTAGTCACTGCGACGGTCGTCATAGTCGCGGGGGCGGCGGTCATCGTAGTCGCTGCGACGGTCGTCATAGTCGCTGCGACGGTCGTCGTAGTCCCGGGAACGTCGGTCGTCGTAGTCGCGGGGGCGGCGGTCGTCGTAGTCGCGGGGGCGGCGGTCGTCGTAATCGCTGCGGCGGTCGTCGTAGTCGCTGCGGCGGTCGTCGTAATCACGGCGACCAGGCTCACTTCTTTCTTCAAAGCGGTCGGTGCTCTTTACATTGGAGTCTTCAAGGGGTTGACTCTCAACAGGTCTATCCACCTGCTTGTCGGTGTACTCCTCATGATCTCTAGAAAGGGGGAACAGTCACACATTTGGGATGAAGTATTAATTAGAAGTCTCACAGCCGGTCTTGTCTCAATTGTTTTGTGCATGTTTCTGTCATAAATTTACTCTGAAGTGGATTTAAAACAGAAAGCAACATTTTTTTAAAAAAAATGAACAAAATTCTTCTTGCCTGCTCAGCAAGGACGACAAGGACCCTTTTGTGATAACAGACATACAAATAGGTCCCTTTACTTCTTGAACATGACATAGTATTTTATTACTTTTTTAAAATCACTTTTCAAAAAAATATTAAATAAAAATCACACATGAACAATGTGTGCAAACCATTCTCTTTTGTCTGTGTGTCAATTGCAAAAAAAGAAAAATTTTACCCCATGGCATAGTCTTCATTGTTGTTCTTCTTCTTCTTTCGGCAACAGCAGCAAAGGATGATGATGACGAGTAAAATCAAGACAGCTACAACTCCACCAATTATTCCTGCAGTGGAACCAATTTTCATGGATGCTGCAGGGTTGAAGAGACACAAGTTAAGAGGAGGAACAAGAGGTTGTTCTGCACAGGTGTATTTAGTAAAAGAAAAAACTGAAAGACCTATGCTCTATAAAAACATGTCTCTTACGTGGCATGACTGAGAGGGTGAGGTTGCAAGTAGCAGAGCGAATCTTGTTTGCTGAGGTGCAGATGTAGTATCCTGATGTATCTTTGGTGATATTATAAAGTGAAAGGATGCCTCCCTCTGAAAGACAAAGAATTAGTCACACATACTGAATTATACAACTGCAATCATGCTCTTTTAAATACAATGCAAAGTAGCACAATACTACTGCTCAGACAAAATGGTGGGTATTCTGAACAGCTTTCTTGATAATCAATAAATGCAGGCTGTAAGACAGAAACTGTACATAATAGTGGTATCATTGATGGCCTGCCTTTCCTCTTTGTCTAAGCCACTTCTTCACCATGAACCTTTTAAATAAATTGTAACTGTAAATAAACACTATTTCCATCCATCCATCCATCCATCCATTTTCTTCCGCTTATCCGGGAAAAGGCCGGGTCGCGGGGGCAGGAGCCTAAGCAGAGAAGCCCAGGCTTCCCTCTCCCCAGCCACCTCCTCCAGCTCATCCGGAGGGACCCCAAGGCATTCCCAGGCCAGCTGAGATACATAATCTCTCCAGCGTGTCCTGGGTCTACCACGGGGCCTCTTCCCGGTGGGACATGCCCGGAACATCTCACCCAGGAGGCGGCCAGGAGGCATCCTAATCAGATGCCCGAGCCACCTCAACTGGCTCCTTTCTATGTGGAGGAGCAGCGGCTCTACTCTGAGCCCCTCCCGGATGGCCGCACTCCTCACCTTATCTCTAAGGGAGAGGCCAGCCACCCTTCGAAGGAAACTCATTTCTGCCGCTTGTATTCGTGATCTTATTCTTTCGGTCACTACCCAAAGCTCGTGACCATAGGTGAGGGTAGGAACGTAGATCGACCGGTAAATCGAGAGCTTCGCTTTTACGCTAAGCTCCCTCTTCACCACGACGGACCGGTGCAGCGTCCGCATCACTGCAGAAGCAGCCCCGATCCGTCTGTCGATCTCCCGTTCCCTTCTCCCATCACTCGTGAACAAGACCCCGAGATACTTGAACTCCTCCACTTGAGGCAAGAACTCGTTCCTGAGCCGGAGATGGCACTCCACCCTTTTCCGGCTGAGGACCATGGCCTCAGACTTAGAGGTGCTGATTCTCATGCCAGCCGCTTCACACTCGGCTGCGAACCGTTCCACTGCGTATAAACACTATTTCTACACATTAAAAACAGAGCTTGATCTTATTGTAAAAACACAGCCAGCCTGTCTCTGTACTCCTGCTTTTGCCACTGGGCCTCACTGTGGCTCTGATTCTCCAAATGCTCTACTGTGAAACACAGCTGCTCTTTTCTAATAGTCAGAGTTAAAGTCCTGTGATTTGGGAGCACCAACCAGCAGCATGTGGTTCAATATTAAACACCCAACAGTGACCATGTAAGAAAAGTTAAGCCCACTTGTACACCAAGTGTAGCATCATGCTGATCATGGCCACAGTTGTTCTTGTTAGCAAAGATTAGTGACACTTTATGCACTGATATTTGACATATTATTCCAGGATCAGTGTGTCACTGGTTCTTACTGTCAGTGGTTTTGGGGTCTTGAGGAACAGATATGTTCTGTACATTACGGCGATCCCACTTATAAGTGGGTGCTGGAGAACCTTCTGCAGACGCACAGGACAAGGTGATATCCTGGCCATACTCTGCTGTTCCCTGGATCTTACAGATGGGTGGGGAGGGAGCCACTAGAAGAAGGAAAATATAAATATAGTGTGATTATTCCTTGACTGAATTAGTTAAAGTCCAAACTAATTATGGACAAAAGGCAAGGCACACCCTGGACAGGGTGACATATAGCAGATAGATTTGCAGGTTAACTCAAATGTTCCACAGTATCTCTGAATAGTAGGAGGAAGCCTCACAGTCATTATGACTATTCAAAACATAAATATAGAGGATACAGTAAGTGTTGAAACATGCACACACCATTGCATTAAGCTTACATATTAGAGAACATATCAAAGCTAAACATTAAAGTGTAATATCTAATAATATATGGGATGGAAAAATAGAAACAACTAATAACATTGACATATTACCTAGGACCATCACGCGTGTGATGGCAACTGGCTTGCCAGTGCTGTCACCTTGGATCTGAACGTGACATTCATAAGTTTTGTTGTCAGCTAGGGTGAGGGACAAAAGCTTCAGGTTAGCCTTTCCCTCAAGGACGTTTACATCCAGCGATGCCCGACCTTCATACCCTGAATCAATGTCAAGACTTGGATCAGGGTTATAGTAGTAGGTGAGGATCTGGGTTTGGTAGAAAATGACAGGATTAAAGGAACAATAGAAACATGAGGACATGTTTGTATCTCGTGATTTTTGTGTTTATTCAGACACATTTAGATAGATAGGAAGATACCAACCGATTGAGGATCAACATCTGGACTCAAAGCAGACCATGAGATGACGACTATCTGTTTAGGGCCTATGGGATTTTTAGGTGTGAAGGAGCAGGGCAGTATCATGTTGTCACCCCTGGCAAACTCAAAAAGAGTTTTGGGGATGGTAACTTGAATGGCACCAACACCTGACAGCACTGTCATGGACATGAAAAAAAAAAAGAAAAAGACTCAACCAGATCAGTCATCCTTCATTAATAAAAGCAGTAATTTCTGTTATTTAATCATTGGTCTTCACTGGATTCTTTGCTGGAAATGATTCAGCAGCAGAAACACAAACCTGACCAAAACCTCACTGCCCCACCCACCCACCCAGTAAATAATTATCTATGTATTTTATAAGCCAAGCAAGAAAAATTCAGACGCTCCACTGTCCAACATAACTATTCTCTTTAAATTCAAGATTAAACTGAATTAGTTTTTATTTCGAGAAACAGCTGTTAAACCACCCCTACAGACGGCGGGAACTTACGATGGGCATTTTTATTTCCTTTTATTAGTCGCTTTACCCAACGACAGGGAAATAGGTCGATTACGCGGTAGCAAAAATATAATAATAATAATAATAATAATGGTCTGTTACAACCCTCTTCCAAGCGTTAGCTAAATTTTGAAGCAAGGCTTGTGTGCAAAAGGCAAACGAAAAAAAAAAACACACACACTACTACGTTAGAAAAGGCCTTTAAGGCCTGGCAAAACCGACTTCATTTGGCTCACTTATACTTTATTTGCTCATATTGAAATATGGTACTTTAAATACGAATCGATAACAACGATCACTTCTAATCACGCTTCTCAGGCCTGCTCCTTTTATTTTTTCTTTTTTTTAGCCGGTGAGCCTGAAGGTGCGCAAACAGGTGTGGCCGCTCGGTGAGGCGCGGAAGAAAGACTCAAATGATTATTAAAAGTATACTCACCCAGACACAAAAGCGTCAAAGACGAAATCCTCTTCTCCATCGCAATCACTTTTTTCTCAAAATAACCCTCACTGAGTCTTTGGTATTTACTTATTTTCTTTCTAATAAAAAGGGGGAGCGGTACTGGCCGGCGTACATTTGCATCGAAACCCGACAATTAACGATGCTCCCGCTGGGTGCGTCAGCCGCCTCTGGGTGACTGACAGCGCTCCCTGCCAATCACCGTACCTTCTCAGGTTCCACCTGACGAGTTTCAGCTTGTCCTTAGATCCAGCATACCTGCCTTTTCAGAGATACTCCACACTTACACTTGGTTTCTCGGGAAAGAATAACAATCTAGGTTATTTCCACCACAGGGCTAATTTCAAATCTAACATGCCACATTTTGACAGTTGAACCTCGAGATTTTAAGCTTCTGTTGTTGAGAGCACAAACTAAGAAAAAAAAAATTACATTTTTATTTATTTTCTTCTTTATTTGACTTATTTTTCTTTTGTAACAATCAGCTTTATGTCGTAGAAATGAGAAAGACGAGGGGCATTAAAGTGATTGATCAAAACAAACACTCAACACTCTGAGGGTGGTGTAGTTACTGGGATGTGTTTTTTTCCCTGTCAGACTGGTTTGACAAGAATTCATCACCTAGAGCCATACACACGAAGGCAAAGGCAGAAACTGAAAGCAAGTGTGTTGCCCTCCAAATTAACATGTTTGATTTTGTGATATTAAGTACGTAGACTTTAGATCTCATGTGTCTTGTGTGTGTGTGTGTGTGTGTGTGGTGCCCAGTAATCCTACACTCCCCTAAATATACATAAAACAAGATTATAAATGTTTTAATATAGATTATATAGCGGCTAACTTTAAAAAAAGTTTCACAACTGTGGGAAAAGAAAAAGGACAGAGTCAGCCCAGTGTTGAGCCTGCCGTTTTTTTCTGGCTTCAGTCCGAGCTGTGCTGCACGTGTCTAAACGGCTGCCTGGTGCCCAGTATTATTAAGATTTTTAGCATAAAGTTGTTGTGGCTTTGACTCAGTTACTAACTCCATTAAACGAAGGCGACATGTGCAAGAACTAAACCCTGAGTCACCGACCACATCCCTTTTTATTGTGTCATCTGTTTGACTTAAAATGTTGTTCGCATTCACTGTTGTGCACCAGTAGTTTCTGTATTGCCAAAATCTCATCTGTGTAGCTCTAAAGTTGATTTTGTTTTTTAATAATTATGGTCAGCCAAAACGTGTGGACCTGAAGTAAGCAGTGTAATCAAATAATGATTTGGAGACTTTTGTGTTTTTTTGATGATTAAATTCAACAGTACGACCTCAGCAGCTGGTGGGGGACCACCACAATCACTGTCTGATATATTGACTGGCAGTCATGACCTCCTCAGTTCACTGACTTCCTCATGTCAGCTGTTTGCCTCTGTCAGTGCGAGGAGACAATGTTTAAGCAGATACAATAAACAGTACACTGACCATTTGTAATCACCATGATTAAACTTTTATGAATGACTATTAATTTTAGACGTGGGATGAAGCTTTCTCTAATACAGCCATGGCAACCTCTATCAGGGAAAAATCGGGGTCATTTCTACAGACATGCTCGTATGTATCTCTGATCTCAGCTGTGATGAAGGACCAAGAGAGCATGAACGTAGAAACTGAGGAACTGAACCACAGAGAGCTGAAGCCTGGCCCATCTCAAAACAGAGAGTGAACTTCTGAAAGTGGTAAAAACAACACATAAAGTTTAAAAGGAGTTTAATGTGGCAAACCCAGAGTTGGAGGAGGTCAGGAAATAACTTGGGTGCGACAGAAATGACTGAATCTTTGTCCCAGAAAGACGAGAAAACCTCAGAGGAACAATCACCAGAGATTAAACTGGAATATAAAAACACAAAAAGGACTGATTTTGTCTCGAGAGCTGCAGCAAAAACACCCACAAGACAAGGAATGAAGAAGTCAGAAGTGCAAAACATCACGCACAGGGGTCACCTAAATGAATCAGAGTCTACAGGGTCCAGAAAAAGAAGGTTCTTGAATGTTGGTGATGTAGTGAGTGATTTTCTTGATTCTTAACTGGACTTCTTTATTTACGATCATTTTAAATTCTGAATCAATCCAGACATGCTGCCTGGCCAATCACAGAGATTAAAGTGTCAGGATTGAATATTTGGGCTTGACACATTATTCTTCTCATGGTAAATAAAGTGGTGTTTTCAGTTATACGTTCAGTTTTTGGAGATTTAAACGAGTAGGATGATAATAAACTGCATTTGTGCAGTCTGCAATGATGAAATTATAAACCACTGTACTCATTTTATTATTAACTACAAATGAGCATATTAGTTAGTACACCCATTAAGTGTAAAGCATTATAAAGAAAACGTGAAATGTATTTACAAATAGTCATAACATATTGCTATTCCTTCCCTGTAAGTCACTGACTTTCACTTGCCCTTGACTTTGCCAAGGGCAGAGGCCCTGGCGGACCAATCCTCGGCTATTGAGACTGGCTATTGGGACATGGAATGTCACCTCTCTGGTGGGGAAGGAGCCTGAGCTAGTGTGTGAGGTTGAGAGATACCAGCTAGATATAGACCTCAACGCATGGTCTGGGCTCTGGAACCAGTCTCCTGGAGAAGGGCTGGACTCTGTTCCAGTCTGGAGTTGCCCTCGGTGAGAGGCGGCGAGCTGGGGTGGGTATTCTTGTATCCCCCCGGCTTGCTGCCTGTACGTTGGAGTTTTCACCAGTGGATGAGAGGGTAGTTTCCCTGCGCCTTCGGGCTGGGGAACGGGTCTTGACTGTTGTTTGAGCTTATGCGTCGAATGACAGTTCAGAGTACCCACACTTTTTGGAGTCGCTGGATGGGGTGCCTGGTGACTCCATAGGCTTGCTGGAAGACTTCAACGCTCATGTGGGTAATGACAGTGAGACCTGGAGGGGTGTGATTGGGAGGAACGGCCTGCCCGATCTGAACCCGAATGGTCTTTTGTTGTTGGACTTCTGTGCAAACTACAGTTTGTCCATAACAAACACCATGTTCGAACATAAGGATGTCCATAAGTGCACATGGCACCAGGACACCCTAGGTCGCAGGTTGATGATCGATTTTGTAATCGTATCAGATCTGCGGCCGTATGTTCTGGACACTCGGGTGAAGAGAGGAGCTGAGCTGTCAACTGATCACCACCTGGTGGTGAGTTGGATCAGGTGGCGGGGGAAGATGCTGGACAGACCTGGCGCACCTAAACGTATTGTGAGGGTGCGCTGGGAACGTCTGGCAGAAGCCCCAGTCCGGGAGATCTTCAACTCCCACCTCCAGCAGAACTTCGACAACATTCCGAGGGAGGCTGAGGACATTGAGTCCGAATGGACCATGTTCCGCACCTCCATTGTTGAGGCTACTGCTCAGAGCTGTGGCTGCAAGGTGGTTGGTGCCTGTCGTGGTGGTAACCCCCGAACCAGATGGTGGTCACCGGACGTGAAGGGAGCCATCAAGCTGAAGAAAGAGTCCTATCGGGCTTGTTTAGCCTGTGGGACTCCGGAGGCAGCTGACAGGTATCGGCAGGCCAAGCGGAATGCAGCTCGGGCAGTGGCCGAAGAAAAAAATTCGGGTGTGGGAGGAGTTCGGTGAGGCTATGGAAAAAGACTTTCGGACGGCATCGAAGCGATTCTGGGAAACCGTCAGGCGACTCAGGAGGGGAAAACAGTGCTCCACTCACATGGTTTATAGTGCGGGTGGGGTGCTGCTGACTTCAACTGAGGCTATAGTTGGGCGGTGGAAGGAGTACTTCGAGGACCTCCTGAATCCCACTGACACGCCTTCTGTAGTGGAAGCAGAGTCTGGGGATGAGGGAGATGACTTGAACATCACTGGGGGTGAGGTCACTGAGGTAGTTAAACAACTCCTTGGTGGCAGGGCCCCTGGGGTGGACGCCCTGAGTTCCTGAAGGCTCTGGATGTTGTAGGGCTGTCTTGGTTGACACGTCTCTGCAACATCGCGTGGAGATCTGGGGCAGTGCCATTGGATTGGCAGAAGAGGGTGGTGGTCCCCATCTTTAAGAAGGGAGACCGGAGGGTGTGCTCCAACTTTCGGGGGATCACACTCCTCAGCCTCCCTGGTAAGGTCTATGCCAGGGTGCTGGAAAGGAGGGTCCGTCCGTTAGTCGAACCTCAGATTCAGGAGGAACAATGCGGTTTTCGTCCTGGTTGTGGAACAATGGACCAGCTCTTTATCCTCTCATGGATATTCGAGTGTGCGTGGGAGTTTGCCCAGTCTACATGTGCTTTGTGGACTTGGAGAAGGCATTCGACCTTGTCCCTTGGGGTATCCTTTGGGAGGTCCTGCAGGAGTATGGGGTGTCTGGCCTGTTGTTGCGGGCCATTCAATCTCTGTACAACCGCAGTGAAAGCTTGGTCCGTACTACTACTACTACTACTACTACTTTATTTATAAAGCACTTTAAAACAACAGCAATTGCAACAAAGTGCTGTACAGATACAAGTCAAATGAGCCAGTACACATAACAATGACAACAACAACAATAAGAAACCAACACAATAAAACAAATAAAACAAATAAAATGAGTCTCAGGATGTATTAAAGCCAGGGAATAAAAATGTGTCTTAAGAGCAGTTTTAAAAGTCGACAATAAAGGCGCGCTCCTAATATGTAACGGCAAGTTGTTCCATAGTTTAGGAGCAGCGACACTAAAAGCTCTGTCACCCCTGAGCTTCAACTTCGACCTTGGCACCTCTAGGAGCAGGTGATCAGCTGACCTGAGGCAACGAGCTGGGAGGTATGGGTTTAATAGCTCACAGAGATAAGATGGGGCAAGACCATGTAAACATTTAAAAACAAATGAGAGAATCTTAAAATGAACTCTAAAATGCACTGGTAACCAGTGTAGTGAAGCCAGAATAGGAGTGATATGCTCTCTCCTTCTGGCCCCCATCAGAAGCCGCGCAGCAGCATTCTGGATGAGCTGAAGGCGCTTAAGGGAGGATTGACTAATTCCAAGGTAAAGAGCATTACAGTAGTCAAGCCGAGATGTAATGAAGGCATGGATCACTGTTTCAAAATGTGGTTTTGAAAGGATTGGTTTAATCTTTGCCAATTGCCTAGGATGGTAAAAACAGGACTTAACCACTGCCCTGACCTGGAAATCCATTTTAAGATCACTATCAATTTTCACACCTAAGTTTGAGACGGTCTGCCTTAAATACTGTAAGATTCCAAGGGCCCCAGGTCAATGGAAGATGTTACGTAGGGGCCACTGGGACAAAAGACCATTACCTCAGTCTTCTTATCATTAAAATTTAGGAAATTTAAGGCCAACCATGCCTTAATGTCTTCAAGACACAGCAATAGCAGCTTAATCGAGTGTGTACCTTTTTTTAAAGGCATGTATATCTGGCTATCGTCTGCATAATAGTGAAAGGAGATCCCATGCTTTCTAAGTATAGAGCCCAATGGGAGCAAGTAAAGTGAGAAAAGCAGGGGACCGAGGATTGAGCCTTGAGGGACCCCATAAAGTAGGGGAGCAGATGAAGATTCAAAATTGGCTAACCTTACAGACATGGTTCTGTCTGCCAGATAAGACCTAAACCATTCTAATACGGTGCCACTGAAGCCAAACCTGGTCAGTAAACGAGCTAATAGAATACTGTGGTCCACCGTGTCGAATGCTGCAGTTAGGTCGAGGAGAACAAGAACATGCTCCCCAGCATCATTTGCCCTAAAAATATCATTAAAAACTCTCACTAACGCAGACTCCATACTGTGCAGGGCCTTAAAACCTGATTGAAAAACGTTATGTTATGTTTATCTAAATAGGACATAACCTGAGTGGAAACAACTTTCTCTAAAACTTTGGAGATAAAAGGCAACTTAGAAATAGGTCTAAAATTAGCTAAAACTGTTTGATCAAGGCCGGGTTTCTTAAGTAGAGGTTGCACCACAGCGTGCTTAAAACTCGCAGGAACTGTACCTGACAGCAGGCTGTTGTTTACAATGGCAAGAATAATCTGTCCTATGCTGGAAAATGCCTCCTTAAGAAACCGAGGGGGAGCAGGGTCACGAGGAGAACCCGATGGCTTGATATGTTCAGCTACATCCTTTAAAAAAGTCAGATTCACTGTTTCAGATTTTTCAATCATGGCTGGATAAGGAGCCATACAGGAAGGATCATAACTAGGTGGTAAAATAAGGGCTCTTGCAGCAGCTACCCTATCTTTAAAAAAGTGCAGAAAATCATGACATGTTTTTAGACATGGCTCTACACAAAGAGGCTGCGGGGCATTAAGGGCACAATCAATCATTTTAAACAACATACGTGAATTATCACGATGGGACACAATAATCTTGGATAGATATTCCTTTTTTCATCCTTGACGGTGTTCTGATAGTGTCGCCAACAGTTTTTGAGGATCTGGAAGGAAACTTGCAAATTGTCCTTCCATTTACATTCAGCTTTACGGCATTCCCGTCTGGCGGTGCGAGTTTTGTCATTAAACCATGAATCAGTTTTTACTTTGGGCTGCATGATTTTCTTAGGTGCTACAGTATCCAAAATACACTTACAAGATCCGTGCAACCAGAAACTTAGTTGCTCTGTATCTAAGTCAGAGGGAACGTTAAACTGCTCAAAGGCAGCAGAAAACTGTGCAAGAGTAGAAGGGTTAAAAACTCGACACCAACCAGTGGGAAGGAGAGGTTTAACTGTGGCAGCAGATAGAACAACATTTGACAGAACAGGCATATGATCAGAGATAATATTGTCACCTTTTTCTAGATCAGTCACAGGCAAGCCATAAGAGAGAATAAGGTCCAATGTATGACCATATTCATGTGTGGGGCCAGTCACCCACTGCACCAAATTAGAAGAGTCGATAAGAGTAAGAAAGTCTTTCGCCATCGGTTTCGCAGGACAACATACATGAATATTAAAATCTCCAAGTATAAGCACAGGATCATACTCAGTCATTATTCCTGATAAAAAAACAGAAAATTCACCTAGAAAGTCCTTGTCAAATTTCAGGGGACGGTAGATGACAGCACACAGCACCGGGTCAGAACAATTCACTTCAAATAAAGTTACCTTGAAACTTGAGGATGGTATATGGCATAGCTTACATTTGAAGTTGTTCTTGTAAACAGCTGCCGTTCCGCCTCCGCGTCTGGAAGTCCGAGGGGAACTTAAGTAGGAGAATCCAGATGGTAAAAGCTCCACAAAAACACTGGAATCACCAGCCTCGATCCAGGTTTCTGTTATACAGAGAAAATCCAGGCTACTGGAAGTGATGAAGTCCCTTACAATGAAGATTTTATTTGACAGAGACCTGGCATTAACCAAGCCGAACCTAACGGGGGCCGCAGCCTGTGACTTAGCAGACCGAGGGACCCAAGGTGGTGTCTTCAGATTCCTCGGGTTTACTCCGCGCTGGCGGAGCCTAGAGAAGCAGGGGGGACGTGACAGGGTGCACCCATCCACGCCAGAGACGAGCAGCAGGCCAATGTCGATCGGATCCAGAAAACGCCGTGGCACAGAGAACAGCAATCCGTTCTTCACTGGAACCATGGGGGCCAAGCGTGCCAGGCAGCTCTTGAGTTTCACCAGCTGTCCACCACGCTTGCCACGGTAACGGCGGCGCTTTCGTCGAGAGGACAAATCCAGTGCCCGGAAGAGGTGAGTTGGGACACTCAATAGGTGTGGGGGCAGAGTATCGTGTCCACCATAATCAATTACACCTAAACTTTTGGCTCGAAGTTGAATGTCCAGGAGGGATTGGCGATCATATACAAGCAGACACTCAGCGCACAATACCGAACATGAAAACAATAAAAACACAAAGTAACGAGAGGTCGACGGCCTGCCGAACACACTGGCGCCATCTTGGCTTACGAGCTTGTTACGTGTGTACTTCCAAGTACAGCCGGCCTGTTGTTGCGGGCCGGTAATAAGTCGAATTCATTTCCTGTGGGTGTTGGACTCGGTCAGGGCTGCCTTTTGTCACAGATTCTGTTCATAATTTTTATGGACAGAATTTCTAGGCGTATCCAGGTTGCGGAAGGCTTCTTCCTTGGTGGCCTCAGAGTCTAATCTCTGCTCTTTGCAGATAATGCGGTCCTGCTGGCTTCATCACGGGGTGGCCTCCAGCTCGCAGTGGAACAGTTCGCAGCCAAGTGTGAAGCGGCCGGCATGAGAATCAGCACCTCTAAGTCTGAGGCCATGGTCCTCAGCCGGAAAAGGGTGGAGTGCCCTCTCAGGCTCAGGAACGAGTTCTTGCCCCAAGTGGAGGAGTTCAAGTATCTCGGGGTCTTGTTCACGAGTGATGGGAGAAGGGAGCGGGAGATCGACAGATGGATCGGGGCTGCTTCTGCAGTGATGCGGACGTTGCACCGGTCTGTCGTGGTGAAGAGGGAACTTAGTATAAAAGCGAAGCTCTCGATTTACCGGTCGATCTACGTTCCTACCCTCCCCTATGGTCACGAGCTTTGGGTAGTGACCGAAAGAATAAGATCGCGAATACAAGCGGCAGAAATGAGTTTCCTTCAAAGGGTGGCTGGCCTCTCCCTTATGCTACTTTCCCACCGCCGAGGTTCCGGAGCCGGAGCAAGTTCCTGTGCCGATCCCAATGAAACGGTGAAACGCTTAAGAACGGGCCCGCGTTCCCACCGCGTTTCTGTGAACTGCTCCTTTATGTATGAGTGTGGGCGGGTCCTCGTCTGGACACGGAAGCCGAAGCGCACAAACGTGGGAGAACACGCTCCCCTTTCCTGTGCTGCAAATACGTTTTAGGGTCCAAACCAAACTACTGCAGCATCTGTGTGCAGCACAGAGGGAAACACAGACAGCGATTAGAGCAAGACGACAAGTACGCACTTTGTGTCCTTTTATCTGTGATATGAACTGATACAAAGCAGCAATTTCAGCCTTAGAGCCCAACCTAATTCACAGCCGTGAACATCGCTGCGCTTTTCTCATGTAATACACATGAAATATGGTAGAAAACTTGATGTTGAGACGGCAGAGTCACGCCCCTCTGCCGCCTTCGGCACGGGTTCCTGGTTTCAGACCAGCTAGTTTGCGGGGGCCGGAATTGAGCCTGTTTTTCGGCCGAGCACCGAGTGTTTCAGCGGTGGAAAACCCGCCTAACGGTTCAATTCACGGCTCCGGAACCCTGTTGGTGGGAAAGAGGCTTTAGAGATAAGGTGAGGAGTGCGGCCATCCGGGAGGGGCTCAGAGTAGAGCCGCTGCTCCTCCACATCAAAAGGAGCCAGTTGAGGTGGCTCGGGCATCTGATTAGGATGCCTCCTGGCCGCCTCTTGGGTGAGGTGTTCCGGACATGTCCCACCAGGAGGAGGCCCCGTGGTAGACCCAGGACACGCTGGAGAGATTATATCTGTCGGCTGGCCTGGGAACGCCTTGGGGTCCCTCCGGATGAGCTGGAGGAGGTGGCTGGGGAGAGGGAAGCCTGGGCTTCTCTGCTTAGGATCCTGCCCCCGTGACCCGGTGTTACACCAAATTCTGCAACCCATCATATTCTGCGACCACAGGGGGCGATAGCGTACATCCCTCGGCATGTACGTGCTGAATACCAGCGAGAAGGACACTATTTACGTAAACTGCGTAAGCACCAAAACAGGAGATTGTAAACCTTACGGAATATTATTTCGTTCGCATTGACGAAGGAAATGCGTTTTTTTTATTTGACATTGAACACAGCTGGACGGACCGTTGCATTGAATGCTTTTATTCTATCATTTGAAATACAACAAAAAAGTGCTTGGAAACATTTATTTATCGTTTACCAATTTATTGAAGGATGGGTAGTAGTGGGTTTATGTATTTAAATAAAATGAGTTTCAGTCAGCAGTGATGCACAGAAAGCCTGCACAGCTGACAAACACTGACAAATCTAACTGATTCAAACAGCAGGATAGCTAAAATCAAATCATAAAACTGAAACACAGCTGAGGAAGTAGAGCAGATGAAAGTGTATTTCTGTATTTAACTGATGTGTAACATTGCGTGACTGATTTTAATAATTGTCATCTGTGTGTGGTAAAAGTGTGGGTACTGCTACCACTTCCTCTTGATGAGGAGAACATTTTTTGACTTTGTAAAGAAGCAACAACAATTAGCCCTCAGCATGTTAAAACTGATTTTTGTCGCTCTGCTAAGCACAATGAAGCATGTATTTAACTTTCAAAAAGCCATAAGTGTATCTGCATCAGTGTCTTTATGTGGCATCACTCACTGGGTGGTTCTGATTATGAAAAACTGTGTCTGAGTACAGTCAGTGTTGCAGGCTTAAAGGTTTTATTATATCACCCATTGTCTGTCAGGTTTCCAATGCCTTTTGTGAAACCTGCAGACTGACTTCCTGTAAATACTGCAGAATTATCATAAAGTTCAATATGGCAATTTACTGCTTTTACCTCAGGAAGCTGTGGTAAAAACTGAGCTGTGTACACACTGAACGTCTGTAGGAGCATCACACAATTGTTTGCTTCATATTTTTATGAAAATTTATGCTTCAGGAATAACCTTTTCCTTATGAAATGCTTTGCACCAGGCCAGAAAAATGTTTTTGAAGTATGGAAAAAAAATGAAAAGACGGGTTGTTGTTTGCTTAAGTTTTTGAGTGGAAACCAGAGCATCCTCTCGTCTCTGAGCCCTAATCCCATTTTCCTTGTTCTAGTTTTCTTATCTCACCTCCACATAATGGCTTCAGACCTCACCACCATTGTTTGCCATCTAACACAATTAAAGCATGTTAAATTAGCTGGGAGTTCTTGACAGACACAGAGACAAACAGGGATTAGATTAGATATGTTCTTTATCCGTGGCACACTGGGTTCTTCATCATTGTTCTTTCAGTGTTTGTACCTGTGAAATCTGTCTTGAATAAATGTTTCAGTGGATCAACAGTAATTGGTCTCTCACAGATCATCTTTCTACCTGACTGCCTCCATCTGTGGGCTCTCTTTTCTCTCTGATACCTGTGAAGTTCCATTATACTGTGACAGCTGAGAGTCCATTGAGACATCACTTTCTACAGGAACCCGCTGGGTACTTGTCAAATTTAAGGCTCCAGGCAATCAGGTAAATTCATCTAGTTAGTCATATTCTTCATATCCTCATATCCTTAACCCACTCTGATTGCTGCATCTCAACCACTTCTGGATCACACTAGTCATAGTTTAAAATAACTCACAGACCTTTTGCAGGGTTAAAGGACATAAGAACACAGTCTGCAGTGATAAAGGTAATCACCCCAAAGCCTCTCAGTAATACAGTTCATTGACGTTAATTTTAAGATTTAATCACAGGTGCAGTGCTAAGTCAGCCAGAGGGAAATAAGGTGTTGTGTTGGACGATGTTCTTTGTCTCAACTGGTGTGCTTTTAGTATTATCATTTTGAACACAGAGTCAATCTAATCATGCTTTCTGGCCTATCATAAGGATTTTTGGTGTTATGGGGGAGCATTTTCAGAGGGCACAGAATTCTCTAAAGGTTACATAATTTCTACTATTCCAAGAGATTTGGAGATTTTAGCAAGCAGAAATATATATATATATATATATATATATATATATATATATATATATATATATATATATATATATATATATATATATATATATATGGCTTGGGCAAGACACTTAAACCACATTGTCTAACTCTGGCTGCATGACCGCAGATGCTCGTCTCTTGATGAGTGATCTGGTCATTTCGTTGTGTGCCTTGTGCGCACAATGACAATAAGTTGAATCTAATCTAATCTAATATATAGGTATATAGGTCCCCACTTCAAATAGGTGAACCATGGCACGTGTAAGGAAATATCCTTGAAAAAATCTTTTATCCTGGGTGAGCATGCTCACACACTCATCTAAATGTTTTAAAAGCAAGGGATTTAAGCATCACAAACAATCCCCAAGGAATTGTGAAGAGCATTTAAATCTAGAATTGAATTTAAAATCATTCTACTCACAAAGTCTTGAATAATCAGGTCCCATCTTAACTAAAAGACCTCATCGTACTATATTATCCTAACAGAGCACTTCACTCCCAGACTTTTTTTTTTTTTAATCAAGGTTATAGTTGGGGATGGATTAGGTGTCCTTAACGACTTCTCTGCTCACCTCTTTTCATTCCCCAAGTGTTTATAAACCACTACAACATGACATAAAATTTTTGTCTTCTCTCTTCCATAGTGTGTGTTTTTCCCTATCTCTCTGTGCTGTCCTTTTTCTTTACTCTTTCTCTTTCTCTCTCCCCCCTCCCCAATCAGTTGCAGCAGATGACTGCCCCTCCCTGAACCTGGTTCTGCTGGAGGTCCTGTTATAAGGGAGTTTTTTTTCTTCCCACCATTACAATGTACTTGTCTATATGGGGTCGCTAGATTGTTGGGGTTTTCTCCAATACTGTAGGGTCTTTACCTTATAGTATACAGCATCTTGAGGTAACTGTTGTTGTGAACTTGAAGGATATAATTTAACCTAAATTGAAATGAAAAAATGTTGATGGCACATTGATGCTGTCACATTGCCTCCCTCTCATTAGTATCACCGGTGGCCCAATAACCAATGAGTCACCTCAGTATAACAACCTCCGGTCTTTAATTTTCCAAAATCTACAAAATCCATAAAAGAGAACATGTAGGCCTAATTCACTGATGGAACCTGGCAAGATGTAAATCATTTCCATAAAATATCATACAACAGAACAGAGAAAATAATGATAAATATTGCACTGATAGGTCCATCTCAAATAAGCATGTAAATGGAAACTACATTTACCTGAAACGTGCATCTCTCTTCAATAACTGTTAACAGGGCACCACCTGGTGGCACTAACAGGATATGGCAAGTAATTGCTGATGGCTCACCCGAATTAACAGGATGGATGGATGGATGGATGATTTAGACTCCAGTATTCTTCATTAGCCGTGCATGACAGGTCATAGAAAAAAAGAAAAGAAAAGAAAATTGTTTGGGGGGGTAGGGGAGTGATTTGCATTCTTCCTCACCTTAAACCTGGTCACAGTAACAAGAAAAATCACAATTTATACAAATGTATATAAATGAACAATGAAACAGTATAAGCAGGTTATGGGGTTATGGGGCTTTTCCTGGAGCAAAACTGTGGATTCGTATCTCAAACCACAAGTGTGCATTTATTTACACGTTTACAAATCTGATTGCACACATGCAGATAAGCATACACACTTGTGAATTGAGACACAGACACGCAAATAGTTTTGTTACAGTAATAGCCACATATAGCTCAAAACACACATTCCAACTGAAGAACATCCCCACTTTGTGTTGCCAGTGACTGGTATTAATTCAGCTTTCCATTAGGTGGCATGTGATTACCGAAACATACATAGGAGGGTGGAGGCTCAGATCAGGTAACACTTAAAAAAAAAATACTGTCATCTGCCCTTGCTACCCCCTCAGCCTCCTGGCAGTAGGATCTTTAGGTGGCACGAATCCCCTGGAAGTAAAAGTTCAAGAACACATAATTACAGGTGTCAGTAGATCTTAATGGGGTGCACGTGAGCTTTAGTTACTTGCAAATGACTACGTAAGAACCAGGAATAAGAAATGCTAAAATCATAAGGACTGTAAACTAGTGATGAGAAAATGAAGCTTTTGTGAAGCACTGAACCACTTGAGCCAATTGTTTCGAAAATAGGTTCATTACTCGAAGCTTCAATTATAGCGCCCTCTCCTGGAAAAGTGCAACGCTTTCAATTACACACCTGCATGCACGCGCTCACACACCTCAATGATCTGAAGCATCTTTGCATTGTCTGAGGCACACACGTTATGACCAAATATCACGATATCAGGTTCTATTTACAAATAAAGAAGGATGAACGTGTGTGTTGTGTTATTGAGCAGAGTGCTGGGATAACATGGCATTAACTGGCTGTGCTTGTGTAACTACCGCTTTTGCGTTAATCTTGATACGACAACGTCCGTCATCACGTTGAAAGGACGAGCCAGCAAAGGTTGTCTTTAATTCATAACTCAGCAGTAACTGTTGGCCATCACAACGCTAAAACTGTGCAAGTATGAACCTGGATGACTGTCTCGCTCTCGCTCCTTCACTCGTAACCAGCGAATCACCTGAACCAGTCATGTGATTCATTCCAAGAACGGAGCACTTGCTGCTTCGGACGTCACGTGTCACGTGATTTTCGAAGCAGTGGTTCTCTGGGGGGTGTAAGCCCAGGGTTCGAAGCACGTATCGAAGCTTCGGTTTCACACGCTCATCGCTACTATAAACCACTGAGAGTACTGTCGCTTTCTGTGAGTGGCATTAGATGTTTAGCAGTTGCATCTATGGTGTGATTTTAAACATCCTAGGTCACATCATTCTCGAGTTAGCGTGTTCATAAAGATGAAAACTGGCCGCCCACGGGTGATGACAATTTCCTAACTGCATTTTTAGGCTGACTGGTGAAAATCTTCTCAAAATCAACTCAATAAAAAACTGCATGTGTTCAGTAGTAATTTCTAAAAGTAAGGCCTGGCTGGCCAAGACAGAAAGAGAGAAGATATAAATGCATTTCTGTGTGACAGGTTTCACGATGTGTATGTTTACCACATCATCTCATCTTACAGATATTGTACTGTTTGACTTTGTAAGGAAACAATCAGCCTTCTACATATTAAAACAACAGGTAAATAACCAAATATGCCACACTACTATGTACGATAAAGCATGAGTTTAACTTTCATATAGAGTCCTCTGATATAAGGCATCAGTGTCTTTATGTGGTTCTGAGCATGAAAAGCTGAATCTGAGTACAGTCAGTGTTGCGGGTTTAAAGGTTTTATCGTAAAAACCCAAATTTTTGTCCCATGACCGTCATGAAACCTGCAGACTGAATTCCTGTAAATACTGCAGAATTATGAGCAGTTTCACAAAGTTCACTATGACATTTTATGCTGTATCACATAATTGGCAGGGAGCTGTGGTAAAAGCTAACTGAGCTGTGTACTTCCCCTGTAAAATTACACACTGAATGTCTGTAAGAGAAGCACAACACTGATATTTACATGACATTTTAGACTTCATTAGTAACCTTTTCCAGGTTGAAATGATTAATGATTTTTCGTCTTTATAAAGTAATCAAACAATTATTTTTCACTCTTTCTGGGTTTATAAATCTGTGCTTTTTCTAACTGTTCACAGGTGTATCCTGTGTCATGCAGAGCATCCTCTCATCTCAGGGTTTCTTCCCTGGGCCCTAATCCCCCCCCCCTTGCTTTCCTTGTTTTCTTGGTTTTCTCATCTCACCTCCACATAATGGCTTCAGACCTCACCGCCATCGTTTGCCATCTAACACAATTAAAGCATGTTAAATTACCTGGGAGTTCTCGACAGACACAGAGACACACAGGGATTAGATTAGATATGTTCTTTTTCCATGGCACATCAGACCCTGCTGGGTTCTTGGTCATTGTTCTTTCAGTGTTTGTACCTGTGAAATCTGTCTTGAATAAATGTTTCAGTGGATCAACAGTAATTGGTCTCTCACAGATCATCTTTCTACCTGACTGCCTGCATCTGTTGGCTCTCTTTTCTCTCTGATACCTGTGAAGTTTCATTATACGGTGGCAGCTGAGAGTCTATTGAGATATCACTTTCTACAGGATCCTGCTGGGTACTTGCCAGATTTAAGGCTCCAGGCAATCAGGTAAAAATCACCCAGCCAATCTAATCTGTAAGTACACAACATCCACTAAAAGAAGGCTGTGTTGAAGAATAAAGGTGGAATAAATGTTGACTTTCAAGCTTGTTAGAATTGTACAAACTCTGTTTCCTCTGTACTCTATTTACATGGATGTTTGTATGTTTAAATAAATTACTGCACCGATTTCCATATTCCTGGGAACATATAGAGAAATCGGGGGGGGGGGGGGGGGGGGGGGGGGGTGAAGAGTAGATGGAACAGCTGAAGGGCCAGATGCATCTCTCAGCTCCTGTGTCAGGACTTTACTGGATTTTTCCTATTTTTTAAGAACATAACTTTCAGATACTGCTCATCTCCTGTAGGTAGTTTATTTTTTTGGCCTTAAACTTCATCTTTTTCCTCCCCTTTCCTCAATTTATCATTTTAAAGACACACTGCACGCCAGGCCATGATATGCCACATTTTCGGCTAATAGCTCTTTGAGAATCATCTTGTTGGTGCAAAAATAATATTTTATACCTGTTAAACTGTGTTATCTTTGGCAATCTTCTCAGATTTTCTCAGCTAAAGAAATGGGAAAACATTGGATTGATTCATAGATCAGAATTACATAGCTTGACAAAAAATCATTCCTCTGAAAAACACACACACACAAATATTTTGTTATTATATTTTATGTACTTTTTCTCTATATCTACTGGCCTATTTCATTGTGTGGATAATATACTCTCTCCATGGTAAATAAACACACACACGCACGGACACACACACACACACACGCACACACACACACACACACACACAAAAACTGTCATACTTAAAGTTAATGTATAAGATTATAAAACGTGTTTACAATTTTATCCACCATTAGAGAAAAGGGAAACTGTGAAATGATATTTTTTTTAGCCTTGTAAGCCCCCTTTGCACAATTTTCATCCTTTCTCTCTTAAACCCATACCCCAGGCACAGTTATTGATTTTTTTTTGGGGGGGGGGGGGGGGGACCTGCGCACATGATCAAAATATAATGATAAAGTTTACAGGAGTTGTTTTGCTTTTTGAAACCCCAAAGGATTTGTTTTCATATCTCTGAGTGTAAACATTCATCCCAAGGCATCTTCGGAGCAGTCAGTGGGTTACACGGTGGGAGAGATGCAGAATCAGTACCCAAACGCGTCGCCCAGCCTCATTTCTCCTCAAAGCCCGGCACAGACGATGTGGTACACCGGTGTGGCCATCGCTTCTGTTTACGGTGTAATCATTGTGTTGGGGCTAATCGGCAACATCACGCTCATCAAGACGTTTTGCTCTTCCAAATCCATCCGGAATGTGCCGAATCTCTTCATGTCGAGCCTTGCTCTCGGGGATGTTTTACTGCTGGTGACCTGCGCTCCGGTGGATGCCAGCCGCTACCTGTCAGAGGAGTGGCTGTTCGGCAGAGTGGGCTGTAAAGTCATCCCCTTCATCCAGCTCACCTCGGTTGGGGTTTCTGTGTTCACTCTCACAGCCCTCTCCGCTGACAGGTAGGTTTCTGTTGTTATTACCGACATACCTACGTTATAGTCAGGAAAACTTTAAGAAAGACCTATATGGAAGTGACTGTACGTCTTGTATTTAAAAAGTAGGCCGTACAGACTTTATGTCTAAGAAAATATTTACCTGTGTATGGATGCTCGGGAATAATGCACGACAGAGCTTCTATTCAGAGCTGTTACCATGTGTAAAACGATAAATACAGTCAATAGCTACATAATCAATAATTATTTACTGTAAATGTATTATTTCGAACTTAGTTGACTATTGTAATTGGCATAAATAAAAAAAAATTGCCGTCACAGCTTTACTAGATGGATTTGATGGATAACACCTGCAAACCTGTAATGTTTATGCATGCATGTGCGTCAGAACTTTTTAATACGAATATAGCCTGCTCTCACACAGTATAATGTTACCCTAAACATGGGAGGGAAAAAATACCTTGAACTCTGACAAGAAACACAAAAACTCCCCGTAGCCTATAAAAGGAGTGTTTCTTTAATGTTTGAATGGAAGCCATACACAGAACATTGTGTCCACATATTTCAGCTCTTCCTCTCTCTCTCTCTCTCTCTCTCTCACACACTCACTCACACACACACACACACACACACACACACACACACACACACACACACACACACACACACACACACACACACAAAAACTGTCATATGTATAAGATTATAAAACGTGTTTACAATTTTATCCACCATTAGAGAAAAGGGAAACTGTGAAATGATATATTTTTTTTAGCCTTGTAAGCCCCCTTTGCACAATTTTCACACACACACACACACACACCTTTCCCCATTAACCCCATATGGTCTGTAATTACCAAAAATATTGAGCATTACCTGACAACAGTCAGTGCTGGAGCAATATAAAAAACCACTCCTTTAGTAAAAGTAGCAACAGCACACTAAAAGTAGTGTCACTAAAAGTAAAACTGTATTGCTGCTAAATTGTACATAAAGTATCAAAAGTAAAAGTACTTATTCTGGTGAAAAATATTCCCTAACAGTGATGACTCAGTTTTAATTCTGCAGATTAAACATCATTGAACTAATTTTAAATACTTTCTATTCTGTTTACAGTAATGCATCAGACATTTGTAGTGTGGCAGTCCTTTTAGGATGAGGTATCTCTAAAATTCAGCTTTTAATGAGCTCAGAAAAAAGACATAAGCATATTAAATATATAAATAGCATGAAATCGCAGCTGAATTAAAACGTTTGAGCACTATGTGACACAATTAACTGTTAATACCTACAGGGGGATTAAAATATGTTTTTAAAAAAATGAAGGTGGCGTACTAGCAAAAGAGCTGACTTAACAAGTGACTTCTCAGAAAAGTGCTGGTGCAGCCTGCATCTGTTCAACCGTTCGTCTGTTTTATTAAACTGAACATGGTGGGATTTGGTGTCTCCTCACCATTTTCAAGGTTTTCCTTGATGATGTGTTAAAGGATTTTACATTTAAAGTTTCTTCACACTGCAATCTGAAGAGAAAGTTTAGCTGTTAAGATGATAAATCACAGAGTAATTTTCTGCACAATAACTGATTTCAGACCAGTGAAAGCAGAGCCAAAGCCTTGTCAGTCTCCAGTCAAAGACCAGAGGTTTATCCAAAAACGGGCATGCCCAAATAACCAGAAGAAAGCTGCTGATCGCTGAGTTTGCCCAGCTCCAGACTTTGTTAACGTGACACAGACATGGCTATGAAAATTAAAGAAGCTGTAGATGTCAACTGCTGAGAGTCAGGCTAGCATCCAGGAACACTAATCAACTGTGGCCAGAAGATGACCACAAGAGTGTACTGACTGGATGGAAACAGGCAATGGGAGATCCTTTTTGGGACCAAACACTGTTTGAGATGCAACGAGGTGGTAGGTTGTTTAGATTTCACTGGGCAAGCACTGCCTGCATTGCTTGCCCCCACAGAACACCACTGGTATAAAGGAACATCTTATCTGTGATATGTTTTATACATACATGCAACTCTTTCTCTCTCTCTCTCCCTCTTTCTCTCTACCTGTGGTTTTTAATTCACCTCTGTCTATATCGTTCAGGTACAGGGCCATTGTGAGACCCTTGGATGTCCAAACATCAACCTCCACTACCAGCATTGTCCTGTGGGCGGCTCTTATCTGGGTCTTGTCCCTGATCCTGGCCATACCTGAGGCTGTGTTCTCTGACCTCCACACCTTCAACATCACCTCCACTAATGAGAGCTTTGTCACCTGTGCTCCTTATCCCCATGGAGTTGAACTGCACCCTCAGATTCACTCAATGGCCTCCTTCCTCATTTTCTATGTCATCCCCCTTCTGGTCATATCTGTGTACTACAGTTTCATCGCTCAGAGCCTGATGAGGAGCACCTGTGACCTGCCGGTGGAAGGAAACGTTCATGCAAAACGACAGGCAAGTGTTAAAAGCGTAACTTACAAAGCTATAGATCAGTTTGCATTATTCTTATGACATGAGTCCCTGCTAGCAAAGCACATGAAACATATCATAATAATTGCTTTTGAAGCCTTCTGTATTCTGCCAGCAGTCAAAAAAATAAAAAAAGGCATGAAATAAAATCAAGAAGCAAAATTTTGGCATACTGGAAAAAGCTGACATTTACTTCCACATGTTTGTAGTCTTTTAAAATGTATCATGTAATTCACCTCTAGATGTCTGTAATGGCTCTCAAAATTTTAACTAATATTAAACTTTGTTTTTTATTTGTGATCAACAGGTTGAATCAAGAAAGCGCTTGGCCAAGACAGTGCTTGTGTTTGTAGGTCTGTTTGCAGTATGTTGGTTACCCAGTCACATCATATACTTATACCGCTCCTATCACTACTCCCAGGTAGGCAAAAATTCCTTTTTTTTTTTTTTTAAATAGTGTACACCAGTTCATTTCTTTCTGTCTCTTTGTGTACTGGGAGTCTGTATTTTTTTCCACATATGCAGTGTATTCTAGGACACATATGTGGAAGTTGTGATTATAATTTAATTAAATAATATACCTAATTCTGATCCAAAAAGTCTAAGTCAGCACTTCTTGTTTCTAAATATGCTATTTAAATAAAGTTGTTGTTTGGGGGCATTTGAGAACACTGTTGTTTGTGATGGCTCACATGAAGTAAATCTTTTTAAAAACAGGCAGTTCAGATGAAATTAGAGCTTCTGAAAGAATATCAGCGCAAAGAAATTCAGATTATTTTTATATATTTTGAGAGAGCATTCACACCTTTTTTAAAAATTTTAATTTCTTCCTATATCTCAAATCTCAACGCTCTGTCTTGCCTGCCAGGTGGACACCTCACTGGTACATTTCATGTGCAGTGTTGTAGCTCGTATCCTGGCCTTCACCAACTCCTGCCTGAACCCTTTTGCCCTCTATCTGCTGAGCAAGTCCTTCAAGAAGCAGTTCAACCAGCAGCTGTGTTGGTGTTGCCGTATCATCACCAAACACTCACAGAGCCCGATGCATTACAGTACACGTGTGACTTCTGTCCGCAGCTCAAATCACTCTGTGGCAAGTATGACCATCGTTAATGGCAGACAGCTCTGTCAGGAGGACTGTGTGTAAATGTGTGTGTGAAAGACAATTGTATAGCATGTACCGTATGTTTGTGCGTTCATTTTATTGTGACTTCAGTTCTCCACATGATATGATAAGACCAAATGGTGATGTCATTACATGCCTATTCAATCAATTAATCCTTTGTTGATGTCCTTGAGTCTTTTTTTCAGTTATAGTGTGTGTAAACTGCCTTATTGTGAGTGCATTTTAAAAAGTGTCTGTTCTGCTGTTCTTGATCATCTAAGAACATTACACAATTATATAAATGCACCGGACCAGTCAGTTACACAGTGCAGTTCAATTCAATTTAATTTATAAAGTGCCAATTAGGCTCAAGATGAAGCATTATGAAGAATTTAAAGGTAAAATCCAACAAAATAAAAAAATCTCAACAATCAGACAACAATCTATGGGCAAGTGCTTGGTGAAAGTACAGAACGGCATCAGCCAAGGTGGATTAGAACCCAGGACCTTCTTGCTATGAGGCAGCAGTGTTAACCACCGCCAACTTAAACTAATAATGCAACATTATCTTTTTGTTTTTGGGACACACAAATCATTCCTGCTGAAATGCTGACCATCATTTGCTGCAACCTTAACCCTCTGTGGACTTTACTGCTTTTATATTTTACTTTTTCAACATAGCAGGCAAGCCAGAGTTTCTTTTGTTCTTACTCGTTCTCCTTGTCACAAAGCCATGACATCAAAACAACATGACGGCTCAGTTGCAATGACAAATCATGTTAATTAATACAATGAATTAGGAACAACACCAGCACTGTGTGATTGGCTACATCTGATGCTTTTTTCTGCCCCCTTATTTCCCGAAGCTCAGTGCATATTTGATTTGGCACAAATTTTATGCTGGATGCCCTTCCTGATGCAACCCTCCCATTTATGCAAGCTTGAGACTGGCACTAGGAGTACACCAGCTTGTGACCCCCCTTGAGGCTGTGTTTGTGTCTCCTCCTGTTCTTGAACCAGAGCTTTTGCTTGTCAACCAAATGTTTTAAGCACTGTACCATGGAAAGGGGAATGAAACCCCCCCCAAAGCATTAACACATTAAACAGTATTTTATGCATTTGATATTATTTTCTTGAAAATATAAATAACACTAAATATTGCTATGTGATGTTCTGTGTGCACCCTGTTGCGTTTATATGTATAATAGCTGTAAAATATTGCAGAATATCAGCTCTGACAGCTCCGAAACTTACAGTGCAGTCATTGCCTTCAGAAATGTATTTTAAATGTTAGTTGTCCTCTGTAGAAAAGAGCTTTTGACTGAGCCTCAGTACATTTTGTGAGCAGTAAGAAGTGAATACAAATGCACATCTGGGGTATTTGGCCATGCAAGCCATAGCTATATTTTTGTTGTGTGTTTTTTCTCTTTACATGCATTTCTTGGGTGAATTAAAATGACAAAATGCTCAGTTTGACAGAACCTCCACCATGTTTTTCTTACAGTAAGATAAAAATATAAAACAAGGCCTGTTAGCCCTGTTGACTGTGGATACACCACATATTTTTTACACTGTGTGCTCACTGGACATGATTTTTTGGCACTGTCACATGTTAGATTTACCATCAGCATGTCACATCAAAATGTCCTAATTTGGTGTTTCACAGAGGGAGAGGATATGCCTGTAGCTGTAATAAGCGTGTGCATATTTCAGTCTGGATAGTGTTTGTTTAATTGTGGTTTGAGCACCTTGCCAGATTTCTGTCCTGCATGGTCTTAACCTCCTACTTAACACGGCATCTGTACAGTCAGGCTCGTTCTGTGAAGAGCCTGGAATGTAAATAGGATTAATTATTATCTTTAAAAGCTAAATAGTGGAAGAAACAAAATTAAGGCCAAGTCTGGATGCAAACTGCCTTCACGTTCTTCAGGATCACCTCAAAAGATCTTGGGATATATGTTGATGTATGTTTATGATTGTTGTCCTGCTAAAAGTTGATCACATAGCATGTTTCAGCACACAAAATGCTCCTGTTTGACTTACTTCTTCTGTAAGCAGTGAAATTATCAATAAATTCCAGTGTGTCTGCTCCATTTGCACCTGTAAACAGTGTTTCCAAAAGGTAACTAGACCACTGTGTTTGGCAGATAAGAAGGCATGGTTTGACTCATGAGCTCCATTTTTTAACTGTACTTTCCTCTCTTAGTGTTGTTTCTGTTGATTGTCGATGAGTAAATGCATATCTACATCCTGCAGAGAAATCATAATGAGCTGTGCAGTCATAAAAGGTTTTTAGGATTTTTCGTACCAAAAAAATCTTTTCTGTTCATTTTCTAGTTTTCCTGTGAACGATGGTCCTCATTAACAAACAGATGGGAGCAGTACTGGATGAGGTCTATTTATAAAGCTCTATTGCAGAAACTGTTTATTATCTCTGCTCTCTGGTTACATTTAATGGTTGACACAATTCGAATAACTAGGTACAAATTTTAATAGTGTGTACAGTAACAGTTCACTGAAATCTCAAACATCGACTCTTCCTCCTTTTCATGGTGAACCCGGAAAAACTGGGTTCATAAGCTCCAAACATCTGTTTGCAAATTTACACAATTGTCTTTGGCAGATCAACACCTTCTGATAGTCCTGTGATGAGAGATGCCTCGTTATCTGCACATACATACAGTACTGTGCAAAAGTCTTGAGCCATCCCTCATTTATTTATATTTTGCTTCCAATGAGCCAGACTTTCTTTTTCTTTTTTTTTAATTAGTCTTGCACAACAGTTCTCCAACTTTCTAATGGTTTTTAACAGTTTTTTTCTTTGGACATTGGCTGCTTTTTTCACTCAGTTTCAGTCCAGTTCTTGTAGCTGACTATTTTCAGATGATTTTGATTTTTGTTGAGTCACTTCACACTGACCTATGAATCATTCAAGCATAAAAAATGCACCTAACTCAAGGGATGAAGCAGTGTTGTACCTAAACATAACAGACAACTCAGCAAAGAACCAATTTTAAATTGTATATTTAGGCACTTTGTTACTAGCAGCCAGTTGCAAAAACATCTACGTTTTCCCATTTTTCTTTAGCTAAATCTATGAAAAATGCCAACAATTAGACAATGTGATGGGAATAAAATAGTATTTTTGCAACCATTTGATTTTCATAGAGCTATTAGCTGAAAAATTGACATAGCACAGTGTGCAGTGTGTCCTTAAACATTGTGAGGAAAGTGGATAAGTAGAGGACAAAAGAAGAAATGTCAGGCCTAACAACTATCTAGAGCAGATGAACAGTCTCTGAAAGTCATGTCCTTAAGGAATAGGGAAAAAAATCCAGCAAAGCCCTGACACAGGACCTGAGAGATGCATCTGGCCCTTCAGTTGATCCATCTACTGTACACTGAAGCCTCGTCAGAAATGGTCTCTGTGGAAAGGGTGGCTGTCAAGAAGCCATTCTTCAGGAAGAGAAATAGGGAGAAAAAGCTGAGGTATGACAAATTACACAGTGGCAGCAGGTCAGATGGAGGGATGAATCAAAATTTAAAATGTTTGGTTCAAATCATCAATATGTATGCAGGAGATCAAGACAGAGGTACAACAGTGAGTGTCTACAGCCACTGATAAAACATGGTGGAGGTTCTGTCATGTTTTGGGGCTGCAGTTCAGCCAAGAGTGCTGGAGATCTTGGCAAAATTGATGGAAATATGAACACATTTAGATCCACCATGCAAAACCATCTGGTGTCCGATTGTCAACAGCTTCATTTTTCAGCAAGACAATGATCCCAAACACACCGCATAAGCATACGTGGATAGGAAAACACACAGTGGAACACTATCAGTCATAGATTGACCTCCCCAGAGCTCGAACCTCAACATTACTGAAGCAGTGTGGGATCATCTTGACAGAGAACAGAACAAAAAGCAGCCAGCATCCAAAGAAGAGCTTTGAAAGTCCTTCAAGAAGCCTGGAGAGTTGTATGATTGCACATGTTTCAATAAATCACTGCACTTACTTCCCATTTTCGTAGCAAAATAAAACTAAATGAGGACAGGTTCATGATTTTGCACAGTACTCTATCAGAGACAATTCAGTCTCAAAATAAATGATACTGTTACTCTCAGTCAACGCAGAGCCGTTTTTCTTTGGCTGCTTAGAAAATGTTATATAAAGTTACATGTATGTAGAAATAGAGGTGGGATTCTTCCTTAAATGTGTGATTCTGCTATTGACACATATAAAGTTTTTTTTTGTTTGTTTTTTTTAGCAACATCAGTACATGAACAGAACCTGAAGAACACTCTGAGTTCTGCTGAACTCTTCACACTCTTCACTCACCTTCAAGGTCTGTGTTTGTATGGGTGTGACATGTGTTCACTGAGCAGTGTATTGATCTATGTGGCTGGCCACCTTGTTACACTTACGTGTTAGAAGGCAAGTGTCAGAGCTGTCAAAGGAATTCAAGACTCAAATGTCATCATGCTTCTTTTCTGAGTCCATGTCAATACCCCTCAATATGGAATGTGTTATTATAGATAAAATTCATAGTTGATGACTTCTCCTGTGTGTGCCACAGCAAGTTCCAGTTGTGTTTTGTAGCAATCATTTTCAATTTCCAGTTATTTTCTTCTCCGGAAACCTTAAAAATTTACAGAACGACACATAACTACTCTCTGAATTTAACAACTTTAAATCGAAATTTAACAACTTTAAGTCAGATAACTATCAGACACATTTTTGCCTTATCGTTTCCTGATAGTTTGTATTAAAATATGATTTGACCTTGAAAATATTCAAATTAGTCTCTGCTTACAGTACCTCCTTATTGTGTCTGACCCAATAAATTCATGAAAAAGTTAAAGCAATAATAATCATAATAAAAAAAAGAACCAATAATGTGATGCACTGACCGTCTGCAAGCAAAAAGTTTCACAGAGAAGAAGAAAAAAGACTTACTCTGTTCAACACTGTGCTGCACTGGAGTAAAATTACAGAAGATTTCCAGACACTTTAGCGTCCCACGCCATGCCTTTGAATGCTCCTGACAACAAAACTTAAGAGATTTGGTTATTTTTTGCCTTGGTTACCTTGGAGGCCTAAAAGAACCTGATGGTAACGTTTGTGACAATGTGTGAAAAGCTCACAAGTCTTTCAGATTGGCTGAATGATGTTGGCTGGTGACGTAGGTCTTTTCTTTTAATAGCTGAACTCCAGTAAATCCCAGTTTGATTATATAACAATCTTGGCACAAAAAGTATGGAAACTTGTGCTTGGTCAATTATTTCTTTGTTGTAACAATGCTTCTTGGCAATAAATCTTATATTGTTGGAAAGCCTGTTTATTTCCCTTAAATGGAGCCACATTTGTAAGGAAAATGCATTTGTGGGTTGAGCAGCAGAACTGAGTGTGTCAGCTGCTCCCATGAAAAACTTGCCAGATCTTCTCTGCCAGTGCCAAACAGCTTATTCTGGTATCAACTCTTGTTCGCTGTTGCTTATTGGATTGAATGATTGACATTGGAAGAAACTGGAACCTGAGCATGTGGAGAAACGTTATGTTCAGCTTCTGCCTGTGGCGGTCAAATTGTGGAGATAATGTGGAGAAGGTTATGCTGATTGCTGCACCTAAAGGGTGACAGCTTTTTGGTGGAGGCAGTGTGATGCAACCTCAGTGCACACAGCAGTGAAAAATAATGAACAGAAGTTCGTGTTCCTTAAAAATAAATGTTTACATCAATTGAAGATTTTCATGTTAACAGGAGCTTAGTGGATTTAATAGGAATTTTAAATTTGCATTATTAGAGAAAATGTGAATTCATGGATTTTTTTTATTCTTCTCAAACTTATACTTCTCAAAATAACTATTTCTAGTTATGTTTCTACTGCAAGTGAAAGACAGCGGTGAGAAAATAGTCATGGCTCAAACGCTGCAGCAAGGGGGAGACAAAACTCTTTGTAGCTTCATCTGCTGACCCCCTTAATTGTGAGGCAGGAGCAATGATGCAGGGTTTATGCTGCTGTCAGAGAAAGCACCTAAGTCAGAGCTTGTCATGTCAAAAGCACCTTTATGAATTTATCCCCCTGAACTGTGAGACACGATTCAAACATCGTGGCATTTTGCCTTTTTGTGATGGGTGCAAAAATCAATTATGATGCTGACTAAAAGATGCAGGAAACAAAACTGGTGTGCACGACTGAAAATCAATAAATTCATGTTTTGCACCACAAACATAACTGCAGTTACAGATGAGAATTTTTTTTTTTTCTGTTTTTTTCAATATCAAATACAAAATTTACGGAGATATTTGTTCAAATCTTGCACGCCAAGATTTGACTCACCAAAAAAAACCTCAAGTCAACAAAACAACTGCTGATACAAAACCTTTAAACATTTGTTTTATTGTCTTATAAGTATTGAACCAGTTTAGATCTAATGGTTTTTATGACAGTGATCAACAAGGGAAAAAAAGAATCTCAAAGGAGATTTATAAAAGTGATCTAAATTAATACAAATGTGAAATACACAGTAGCTTTAGTGCAGCTAAAATCACTCTCCCCAAATAAGCATTTAGTAGATGCAGCAGTTTCAGGCCTCTCTCACCTCATTCTTTGCAAAATTGATTAAGCTGTCAGTTTGCATTGGGGTTGAGAATGAACAATCTGTTTTCAAGTGCAGCTATTGAGCTGTTGTCTCAGCAGCCGTTCAAGGGCACAAAGATGGCTGTTTTAAAGTGATCCTTGTTAAGAAACAAGTTCCCCAAAATGAGAGGTTTTCTGTAAACGGCATCAGGTTGTCGTTCCAGAATCCTGCATGTCTTTTTTTTAAACTTATAGACAGTCGCACAGCATGCCAACAGTGCAAGATGGTCTAAGCAGTCTGTAGCTATATGAATATATTGCAGTGGTTTGCTTCCAATTCAGCTCCTCGTGGTTCATTCAAATAAGGTCTGTTCTAATCTTTTGTCCACAGCTCAGCTGTTTGACCTCCACATGGCTGAAATACATGTAAATGTAACAGGTGCCAGAGAAAGACTTGGAGGTCACCAAGTCAAAGAGACACCAGAAAGGCTTCAAGACCACCAACAGAATCCACACATCATCCACAGAGCAGAGCAGCTGGACTTGACCCTTCGCAATAGAAAAGGGGAGATCTAATCTTAAAATCATATGACCCACTGACCTCCACAAATCATGTCGCAACTCTCACAGTTACACACACTAATTAAAGCATTGACTACTCAGCACTGGCTCTGTGCACCCAGCAGCTCCCTCAGTTTCTTAATATCTCCATCACTCATGATGTAATGTAATGTCAATGGCAGATTAAAGAAGTGTAAGCATACAGCTTCAAAAGAACTGCAAACAGCAAACAGGGTGCAGCTAAATGAAATGATTACTGGCACCGACTGTTGTTCTGTGCTGAAGTGTTGTTCATAAACTCTGCAGAGGCAAACAATTGCTTTTCACTTTCTCTAGGTGGCGCTCTGCAGCTAGATTTAGCACTAGCAGGAGTCTTTGAATGTGCGCTGCTGATATTACTGACATTTCTGGCAGCTTTGCCTTCTCTTCTTCACCTGCAGCTTTCTCTTCTTAAACCCACTTTGTGTTCATACTTCATTGCTTCCCGGCTGCTTGTCTTTCTTATGAGTGCGTTTTGCAGTTGTGGACAGATCTATGTGTACCATAAGCCAGCGTTCTGCTGTAATTTCATGAAAATATTACATACATTATTTGGTGAACGGTATCAAGTCACTGTGCCCGAGTCATGAACTCATGACTCAAGACTTAGCTTTCAGTGCAGTATAAGCAACAGCTCTTTCATTAATGAATTTGTGACAAGTAAACTGCTGAATTAATCCTTATAATATGATATGGTAGTGGCCCAGTATTTTATGTTAATCAAGAGGAGGGCCTCAAAACTCATAGGGTGTGTTTCTGCTTGAAACCTCTTGGGCCATCTTGCAGGGCTCCTCCATTTAACTAAATATGAGGTTCATCAGTCATATATTATGTAACAAATGCTTTGTGTTTTATATTATAGATTACTATATGGATATGTTGACCTTAAAAGAACAAAAACAGCACAATTATCAAAAAAAGAGCTAATTGAAAATTTCAAAATAAACATATTTCAAGGTGGGTGAATATTTTTTTAGATTCTCTAAGAAAATAAAGTCCAATGAACAAGATAGCTGGGGTCTGCACATCCATCTGAGGTTGATGCCATGGGTGTTGCTCACTGTATGACTGCATTTTTCCTGCAAACCTTGTTGATGAAGGAAGTAACATAATTTAAAAAGCTGTGTTTTGGACACAGTAAAGACGGAGTATTTCTTATTTAACAGGAGAGTCCATTCTTCACTATATCAGCTGTTTATTTTTAATAAGGAATGTAAATTAGTGTCGAAAAGGAACGAAAATACTTTTATAGTAAATGTCAGTCAGAAGTTATTAAATAATCCAAACATTAAGTTCAAATTATAAAAATAGTCTTTTAATATAAACTATTTAGGGCATAAAACACATGTAAAAATCCTAAACTTTACACACTGATTAGAACATAATTAAGCATGTTAACAATCAATTAACATGGTCATGTGAGCTAATATAATTAGTTAAAGTGATCTGCATAAATAGGACTGTAAATAAATTATAAGCCTTTTTTCTCTGCTCCCAGACACCCTTGGTGGGCAGGTCGTCGTAATTAATTTCCACAGTGGACTCCTACTTGGGCCATCTGCATCTGTGAACAGAAGAGGAATCATTTAGTCCACCCTTCCTTCACCCTGGCTGAACCTACACTCAGCAGGAGCCTGAGAAATCAATCTCAACGTTCAGCTCGCATTAGTAACTGCTGGGAATAGACTTTCATCTACTTTACACTGCATCCTTTTATGTTACATCATCTCGCTTCTCTAATTTCCCAGCATGCATGTTATAGTTTATTCATCTTCACCTCAAGATTTTAGTATTTTCTGCTTATATGATGCTGACAATGCTGTGTTGACAGAGACTGGCCTGTTATGTGTTTAATGTGGGGGTTAGTATATTTGAAGAACCCATCATCAATCAAACAACTAGTCTTGGTATCATGTGCTGTTTGCTCTGGCACATTGCTCCTGCTCCAACAAACTTTCACCTGGCTTTGTCCATACTGGACTAATCACAGCTGTTTATCTAATATGTGGTAGGTTTAATGAAGGCCAATGACAAAGATATGTTAGCATTATAAGAACGTGGTGGTAGGTTTTTGCTAAAAGAGGAAAAGAAGCATTTTGGTCTGCGTTTATTAAGCACATGGTTTGCCTTCAAAGCTTTCTGTAAGCAGTTTCCAATAAGACCTGATCAAAAGGGTGTTTTTAAACCAAAACCACAATACTCTAAATTAAGTATTTTTATTGCTTGAATTCAACCAAACTCTCACTAAAAGACAGTAAAGCTTTCTGGGAGAAACCCCCTAAGGCAGACTACTCTCACTAATGCCTGTTGTAGATCAAAACTGAACAGAGAGGTCCCAGACTAATTTGCATGTGTGCATTCATCTTTAAGTATACACTGTGAAAGTCCCTCCCTGGTCTACCTGCACGACACCTCGTCAAAATGTTGATGCTTGCGGGCACAGACAGAGGTGTTCATTTTACAGTGATGGGTCAGTCTTGATTGGGGAGTTGGCTCAGATCTAGGAAGACAGTCACAGCGCTCCACATCTATCTCACAGTCTGGCATCCATGAACTGAGTGGAAGCTCTAAAAAACACAAGATAATGATGCATTTTTAGAGCACAAAGGAAGTGCACGTAGGACATTGTTAACTGAATCAATATATTGCTGCTAAGCCATACTTTGATAATCATATGAGATCATTTGGAATTTGATGGCAGCAACACTTCTCGAAAGTTGGGACGGTGGAACAAAAGACTGGAAAGATAAGTGGTGCTAAAAAGAAACAGCTAGAGGAACATTTTGCATCCAGTTAGGTTAACTGACAACTGGTCAGTAACACAACTAAAACAGGCATCTTAGAGAGGCAGAGTGTCTCAGAAGTAAAGACCAATCTGCAAAAACCTGCATCTTTAAATTTCAGGCACAAATTGTGAAAACCTTGAATGTCTCTCCATGTGCAGTACGTAATATCATCAAACCGTTTGGAGAAATCTCTGCTCAAGTGACAAGGTCAGAAATCATTATTGGATGCCCGTGGGCCTTGGGCCTTCTAGTGGCACTGTATTAAACACACACATGACTCTGTCATGGAAATCACTACATGGAACACTTCCAGAAATCATTGTCTGCCATCCACAAATGCAGATTAAAGCTCTATCATTCAAAGAAGCCATATGTGAGCATGATCCAGAAACACAGCTGTCTTCTCTGGGTTAAAGCCCATTTAAAATGGACTGAGGCAAAGTGGAAAAATGTTCTGTGGTTAGACAAATCAAAATTTGAAATTATGACTTGGTGTCAGTTCTCTCTGAACCTATGGGGGTTCATTAGTGCCTAGAGCATTGGTAGCTTGTACATCAGGTACATTCAGGTTTTAGAGCCACATATGCTCTCAGGCCTTGCATATTTCAGCAACACAATACTAAACTGCATACTGCAGCTACTACAGCACGGCTTCATAGGAGAAGACTCCAGGTGCTGAACTGGCCTGCCTGCAGTCCTTTCACCAACTGAAAACATTTGGAGCATCGTGAAACAAAAAAAAATGACAAAGAAGACCCAGGACTGTTGAGCAGCTAGAATCCTATAGCAGACATTCCTCTCCCAAAAGTTCAGCAGCTGCACTCCTCAGTTCCCAGATGTTTACAGACTGCTGTTAAAAGAAGAGGGGATGCTACATGGTGCTAAATGTGGCCCTGTCCCAACTTTTTTGAGATGTGTTGCTGCCATCAAATTCAAAATGACCTAATATTTTTCATGAAACAGTAAAAATGTCTCATTTTAAACATTTGACATGTTTTCTGTGTTCTGTTGTGATTATAATTTGGATTTATGAGATTTGCAAATCACTGCATTCTGTTTTTATTTGCATTTTACGCAGCCTCCCAGCTGGTTTGGAACTGGGGTTGTAATACTTGAACATACCGGTAAATTAGGGCATTATTTCCCTGTCATGGGGAAATAGACAAACACCATTCCATTTGTCTGTTGCTCAAAACCACATATTTGAACCTAATAATGCAACTATTAGAAAAGAGAGGAACATGTTTTGCACATGCACCTGGTGTACTGGAAGGATAAGGTATGCATCTTTCAGCTGAACAATCCCAAATGAATCCACTGGCACACAGTCTCCTGGAGTCCTCTGCCTGTGACAGCTGGCCTATCAGGGCACAGCTGCCAACAAACAAAAATAATTTAACAAAAGATTAAACCAAATTCAACTGGAAAATAAGACCAGGGTTTGGGACTCACCCATTGCCCCTGTGAGGTTGAGCGTTACGTCGTATTATTGCAGGCTCCATACACTTGCATTCTGTATGATTTGCAACTTTTATTAGCACAGGTTCTGGTACAAATTTGAATGGAATTACACTGAGGACCTAAAACACACATAAACACACACACACATACAGGTTTCACTGTTTGACCGATGCAACCTAGTGGTGCTATTAAAGGATAATTGAAAAAGATGTCCATTTATCCTCTGAGATGTGGTCACTTACAGTTTTATTGACATATTCAGTAGTTGTGTTTCTGCAGGTGACACCCTCTTGATTGCAGCAGCCACTACACCTGTCAGTAGCAAAAGAAATTCCGATGTGAAAAGTGCATCATAACTCTTATTTTAAGTAAACTTTGGCATTAATTTATAAAATGTGATATAAGTTTCTAATTTGTATTTTGTATTAATCCCCTGTTACATTGGTACCCTTCTGTTAAAGAAAGAAAAAAACACAGCGCTCACTGAAATAACCTGAAACTGACAAAAGTAATAATAAATAAAAATTTAATGAAAATTAACTCATAAAAATCAGACTTTGCTTTTGAATTGTGGTTCAACAGAATTATTTTAAAAAAACAAACTAATGAAACTGGGCTGGACAAAAATGATGGTGCCCTAGAAAACACTGAAAATAGACTGTCCTGTAATTAGCATCACAGGTGTCTTCCAACTTGTAATTAGTCAGTCTGTTTATTTAAAGGGTGAAAAGTAGTCAGTGTGTTGTTTGGTATCATGGTGTGTGCCACACTGAACATGGACCACAGAAAGCTAAGGAGAGAGCTGTCTAAAGAGATGAGAGAGACAATTATTGACAAGCATGTTAAAGGTAAAGACTGTAAAAGACCATCTCCAAGCAGCTTGATGTTCCTGTGACTACAGCTGAACATCTTATTCAGAAGTTTAAGATCCATGAGACTGCAGCCAGCCTCCCTGGACGTGGCTGCAAGAGGAACATTTATGACAAATTGAAGTGACGGATAATACAAATGGTAACCAAAGAGTCCAGAACAACTTCCAAAGAGATCAGAGGTGAACGCCAAGGTCAAGGTACATCAGTGTCAGATTGCATCATCCATCCTGGTTTGAGTCAAAGTGGATTTCATGGAAGATGACCAAGGAGGACACCACTGTTGAAAGCAAATCATAAATGATCTAGACTGGCATATTGACAAGCCACAAAGCTTCTGTGAGAATGTCCTTTGAATAGAGAAAACTGAACAGACTGAAAATATGACCCAAAAAGAATATAAAGATATCTACGCAGCACCGCGAAAGAATAAATTTAAAATTTCTGCACTCCTAGACACTTAAATACACCAAAAAAAAATTATTTAAGTGCTAAAAAAAGGGATTTTGCACAATATGTCCCCTTTAAGTTAAGGGTACCATCATTTTTGTCCAGGCCAGTTTCATTAGTTTGTTTTTTAACATAATTCTATTGAACCATAATTCAAAAGCAATGTCTGAAATTGTTGTGCCCATCATTCTGGGAATTATTATAAGGCCATTTCCAAACAACTCCATCATTCAACAGTGAGAAAGACTATTCACAAGTGGAAAACATTCAAGATGCCTGTCAGTCTTCCCAGGTGTGGGTGTCCCAATAAATTCACCCCAAGGTCAGACCAGGCAGTGCTCAGAGAAGCTGCAACAATACCAGTGAGCTACATCTCAGACGCTACAGGCCTCAGTTAGCATGTTAATTGTTAAAGTTCATGACAGCACAATTAAAAAAAGACTGAACAAGTATGGCTTGTTTAGAAGGGTTTCTAAGAGAAAGCCTCTTCTCTCTAAAAAGAACATTACAGAACAGCTTAGGTTTGCAAAGTTGCATCTGAACAAACTGCGAGACTTCTGGAACAATGTCGTTTGGACAGATGAGACCAAAGTGGAGATGTTTGGCCATAATGCACAGAACCATGTTTGGAGACAACCAAACACAGCATATCAGCGCAAACACCTCATACCAGATGTCAAACACAGTGGTGGAGGGGTGATGATTTGGGCTACTTTTGCAGCCACAGCCACTGGGCACCTCGCAGCTGTCGAACATGAACTCCTTTTCTGTATACCAAGGTATTTTAGAGTCAAATGTGAGGACATCTGTCTGACAGCTAAAGCTTGGCCGAAACTGGAACATGCAACATGACAAAGATCCCAAGCAAAGAAAAAAATCAAGGTGTTGCAATGGCCCAATAAAACTCCAGACCTCAACCTGATAGAAATACTGTGCCAAGAGCTTAATTCAGCTGTGCATAAACAAAAGCCTGCAAACCTCAATGAACTGAAGCAGCACTGTAAGGAAGAGTGGGCTAAAATTCCTCCACAATGATGTGAGAGATGCAGAAAAGGTTATTGCTTCTAAAGGTGGTTTATCAAGCTATTGAATCATAATACATACATAATACTTAGTTTTTCACAGGACTGCATAGGATCCTATGAAAACTTTCTTTGAATTTTCTCAGTGTGTACAGTAATGGTGTTTTTGTTGTTGGTGTAAGTTCTGGATTTGGGCTAAAACAAACAAACCTGTGGACAGACACACAGGGTGGCTTGAAGAACATTGAGGGGTCAGTGCCCAGCTCCTTAGCCACGTCAACACACGTTTCCCTCGGCATGCACTGAGTACGCTGCCACTCTTCATCTATGGCTTTAATGGGAAAAAAATGCAATGTTTAAATGCACATAAAACACAAGGACTTGCACATTACATGCACTGTATCATTTATCCAACCCTTAAGAATCTCCAGGCTGTAAGATTCAGCAGCATAGCGTGTGGAACGGTGTGATCCCACAGAGAGAGGAGAAGTGAGGGTCTCTGTCTGGGTCTCTGGCTCCTGCAGTCGAAGTCGACACTTCCACAATTTCCAGTCAGGAAAGTCTGCGAGTCTCAGCAGCTCATCCAGGCTCGAGGAAGACCGCACCTTCCTTTCCCATTGTTTGATTCCTCGCTGCAATGACAGCCAGACATTATTTTATTAAGATTATTATTAAGTCTTTCATTTTCATAAAAATGATCCTAATTTTATTCAGGGTCATGTGATTTGAGATAGAGGTTTTGCATCTATCCATTATTAGGCAATTATGTAACTTAATTAGCTACACTGGTTCTATCAAGAGGAGCTCTCATTTGGAGATTTTAAGACTGATTGCCCATCTATCCTCAGAGGGCACGCTTTAAAGATAAAATATGGTTAGGTCCTTAATTTGTTGGATAAAGACACAATTTTTAATTTTTATAGTTTTGCCTCTTAGTGCCATCACAGCAGATTTTAAATCAAACGGCTCACACTATCTTACAAAAGTTTTGCATAACTGTTTACAGCCATTTTTATATGTAGTCACCAATTTCAGAGGTTAAAAGTTAATTGGACAAACTAAGATAATTTTAAATATGAGAATTGGTTTTAATAGTTGGATGAAAATCCTTTGCAGTCACTGACTGTCTTAAGTCTAGAAGCCATGAACACTAACGCCACATGCTGTGTTAAGCTCCTCTGCCTTTACTGCAGCCACCTTCAGCTGTTACTTGTTTGTGGGTCTCTCTGCCTTCAGTTGTGTCTCCAGTAACTGCAAAGCATGCTCTGTTGTGTCCAGATCAGGTGACAGAGTTGACCGTTGAAGAAAAACTTTGCAGTTTGCTTTGGGTCATTATTCATTTGCACTGTGAAGCTCTGTCCACTATGTTTGACAGATACTGTGATATGCTTCAGATCGTGAGCTGTTTCTTTCCTCCTCTATGCTTTTCTCTTCCCATCATTCTGGTAAAAGTTCATCTTGGTTTCCTCTGTCCAAAGATTTTTTCCAGATCTGTGCAGACTCTAGTAGATGTTTTTGGGCAAAGGCTAATCTGGACGTAATGTTCTTGAATGTAACCAGTGGTCTGCACATTGCTGTAAATCCTCTGTATATAGGTTCAGACGTCTCTTGATTGTAGACTTTTATAATATGACTACTTTGTCGTCAGTGTTCTTGACTTAACGCCTGTGCTATGAAGCAAGATTTTGTCTTATCCAGGTAACATCAAGGTTAACCTTATACTACAAAGGTGGATCACTTCTTACAGAAATATGACACCATGGTAACTTGTGCTGCAAAATTTGATTGGACATCAACAGGTGTAAAATCCCCACCTACTGACCAACCAATTCTCCAGAAAATAGCATCACCAGACCTGGAAGATCCCTTGGACCTCTGTGTAGTAGAGCCTATTTCAATAGTTTCTAATGCCTTTGCATTTTCCCAGTGATCAGTAAGAAATATCGATTCTTAGACGCAACTTTATTACTTGCTTTTTCCCTGCTGGCTCCAAACAATTTTACAAAAATATTAATTTTCTAGATCACCGAGGCTGCAGCTAAAAAAATGTAAACTTTAACTGTCTTTAAAAAATTCATCAAATACTTGATTATAATCCATCAGATTCTTTTTTTGTCTTGTGATATTGATAAGTCTTTTAACTTACACAGCCGGCTTCTGATAGGCGAACCTTAATAATATAGCAGCTCTTTTCCAGTCTTATTGACCAAGTCCCCACACATTCATTTAGCGCTTTTAATACTAAACTTTTGTACAGTCCTTTTCCTCACATACCACTGCTTTGTCTGCCGCAGTTGTGCTGCTTTCAGTCTTTATTGTGTGTTTAACCTCTTCATATTTTTCTCATTGTATATTTTTGTCTTCCTTTGTAAAATCAGTTGCTCTGTTGCCTGTGTACTCATCCTTGCCAGCACCATCATGTTGAACATGCAGCGGAAACCCTGGATTAACTTAGTGAGTTGATAACCAGCTTTATGGGACTATCCATCCTGACTGCCAATGTTAGGGTAAGTGAATCCAGACACAGCAACAGAAAGATACCCAGGGTACGTTGAACCTGCTTTGTAACACAAGGCTTTGGTTAGATGTCATCAAGTTGTTTTTCCTAATCAAGGAAAAAATTCTGTCCTCATGTATGTTCGTTGTATTCTGTGGTCTTTCAGGCTTTTTGGTTCTGCTGAGCGGCCCAGTGCATTCATTCTTTTTATGCTTGTACCAGATTGATGATTTGGCCACTCCTAAAGTTTTTGATAGGCTCTCTCTGATAGGCTTGGTTTGTTTTTTGAGTCTTATAGCCTCCAGCACTTGCACTCATGTCTCTTTGGCTCTCATGTTTAAAATTACAGTGAAAAACTACTTAAAAAAAATTAAACACTTCAGATATTGGGCCAGCTTAATTGTCATGAAAAAACAAAAGAACAGGCCTCACCTCCATGAAACTGCTTGTCAATCAATTATTCAATTATTTTTTGAAAATGGAGGATTATGTACAGCAAGATCACTGCTGAGCAGATACCAACAGTGAGGAGGACAGGCTGTGGGGCTTAATGTGTCTAGCTTGAACAGTATGCATCTATGGCGTGAAATTTAACATCCTCACATTGGTCTCAAGTTATGGCCAACCTTAAAGTTTTTGTGGAGCAGCCAAGGCTACGACAATACCTCGACTTTTTCTTCACAACAGCCAAGCTAACGATGGCTGCGGTTACTAAATAGTTAATGCAAAACTTCTGTAAAACTCCTTAAATTAAAGGTGAAAGTCTGCAATTTAATCCCATTAATTTTCTGATTTAAATCCCTCTGTGGTGGTGCTCAGAAGCCAAACTGCAAATGCTGTGTATTTGCCAAAAACTTATGGGGGTAACTAATTCTTTTTAGTAAACAGGGAGTGATGCCCTGGAAATCCTATGCTAATTATTAGCATGTTAGCAGTTTTACTGTTAGTCCTCACAGCACCACATTAATGGCTTCAGACTCACAGTCTTGGAATCTGTTATACATCCTTGTCTCAGAAGAGCTCTCATAAGGAAGCTTCATAGCTGTGCTTCCTGCATTAATTTTACATACCACAACAAGGTTGACATTTAGTAGCATTTAAACCCATGGGAGCTAAACCTTAGCCAGCTAGTTACAGTGTCATTTATTTATTTTAAGAGAAAATACATATGCTATTTTCATATAGACATGTGCTAACACAGTTTTTCTTTGGCACCTTTCCAGAAAGAGTTGAAGAGTTGTGACTCAAAGCTAAAATGTCATAAGTCATGGCACCAGCCAAGTGATGATATTAACAGAACAAAATGGAAACAAGACACATGTGAATAACATGTTACATAATGAAGGCAATCTTTTTCTCTCTCTCTTTCTTGCACAAAATCCAAAATGTTAAAACTGTTAAGTGTGAAAGAGTCACGATTTTCAGTGCTCTGTTTTTGTTTTAACACATTAAAATATAATAAAACCCAGAGGAGCTAAGGACGTGAACTATCTTGAGTTGAGTAATCATTTTAGACTTCCCAGTGTCATTTTTGAGGGGGTTAAGTCAAAGCGCGACACCAGATGGTAGGTCTACCAACAGGGGAGGAGGCACAGCAGGAAGGATGTTCATGGACTGCACAGCTTGGTTTATGTCCTCTGGATAGCTGTAAGGCTTAAACCCCTGTGATGTGATCAGAGTCTTACAAAATGGAGGGTGCGGCAGGTTTGTTTCCACTTAAATCAGAGAGACAGTAACAATAAATGGGGAGAAAAGGGAAATAGAAGAAAGATGGGAACTGCAAGGAGGGTAAAATCCAGTGTCAGTAACTGTGGCAGTATAGGTTTACAAGATAAGGATAAAAGAAGGAAAGAGGCAGCAAAAAAATGCACTGGCTCAGTTTAGTTAGCTGAAGTTGTACTTAGTGTCAAAGACAGAAAATCTGTCCTTTACAGATCAACTTACAGCTCTTCTCACAGACTACTTAAATGTCTTTTATAACTTAAATAGAAGCAACACTTAAGAATATGAAGCTTCATGCCACACTTACCCTATTTGCTCCCTCCCTGGGTGTGCTGTGGCCCACATGTATCCAGCTGAGCTCCACCACCAGGGTCACCAAGCACGAAATTCTCCACAGACTCTGTTTCATCTTCGTTGTCATACTTTGTCTCACCTTGGTCTTTCTGACCAAGCCGTATGAACCCGGTTCTTTTTACTGCTGGCACAGAGTACTTAGAGCTGGCCGCCTCTCTGACTCAGTTCCCAGACCAGCTAAGTCCCTCAGACCACACACAAGCACACACAGTCTTCTCAGAGCAGGTATGTCCAAAACAAACTCTTGGTCTTACAGCTGCAAACTAGTGTGTGTGTGTGTGTGTGTGTGTGTGTGTGTGTGTGAGCCAGACGTAACCTGTCACAGCAACGCAGACACCCTCAAGCCAAATGGAGGCAGGGGGGGGCTTTAAAACAAGCACGCCTTCCTGCTAAAGCTTTGAGGATAAGCTGAGATGTCCAGTTAAATAATGAGCCTACTAAAAGTTCAAAGCTGCAAACTGTCTCAGAAAAAAGAGAGCGAAGCTTCTCCTGAAGACGTCTTATCAACAAACTGTTTTGTTCCAAATGGATTGAAGGCCAATGAGATGTTTCAAGCCTGTAGCTGAATGGACAGAACAAAAGCCTCTGTGCTCAGACTTGTAGGTTCCTTGTAATTGCAATGTTACAGTATCTGTATTGTAAATTCCCTGCTGTCTGTCTTCCTTTCTTCCTACTGGGGTTTTTCTGTATGCCTGTCTTTCTTCCAGTGCTGCTGTTCCTGCAGCCTTAAAGTGCAGCTTTTTATTTTCCTTGTGTTCCTGTTTTCCCTTTTTAATGTCCATCTGTCAAGTGATCGAGTCCCCCTGCCAGTGTCCTTTCTTCTGAAGCTGCCAAACTGCACACAGCCAAAGAATAACATGTGTTTTAAATGTGATCCAGACCTCTGTAACATGTAAGGGGAAACAAGATGCTGGCACCACCCCTGTCTTACACACACCACACCACACCCACACACCCAACCCTTTTCTCTAAATGTAAATCTGCTAACACATGTACTGTGAGAACATGTGAACAGTAGTTATTATTTGTATGAAGACGTGTGTATGTTTATTAGGTTTTAACTGGAGTCATGTCAGATCTGTGCACACTACTGCATTTCTGTTGAATTATTCCCTAACGTGGGCTCTGCTCTTAAGACCAGAGTGTGCGCTAAGCCTCCCCGCAAATGATCATGACAATATTATACTAAAACTTTTGATTTGTAATGTTGAGAGAGAGGAGAAGGTGGAACAAATGAGAAATACAGAAGGTGCAAGCTGGACATTTATGTGGAGTTCTCTGTGTTTGTGGAAAATGAGCCTCAGACACTGGCTGAGAAGAGACGGGGAGAAGGGGAAAGAAGTATGAACACAAGGTTTTCAGTTATGCACATTTTAATCAGCGCAGAAACTTTTAGGGTGGTTAAATTTGGTGGTAAATTAACACAGATGATCCTTGTAGCATTTATTGACGACAGCTTAAACTTAAGCGAAATCTCTGTCTTTCATTGCAGCCACTGAACATAGCAAGAGGACGTTTGAGAAGTGCAGTTACACACAGCACCTGCTGTTTTAACCTACAATACTGTGCAAAAGTTTGGAAGCATTCCTCATTTCTTCATGTTTTGCCTGGAAAATGGGAAATAGGTGCAGCGATTTCTTTGAAACGTGCAAACATAAATGGAAATATAGCATATAAGGCAAAAACAGAGTTTGTACAATTCTAATGAGCTTAAAAGTCAATATTTGGTGCGACCAACTTTATTCTTCAACACAGTCTGAACTCTGAGGCAGCTTTCTTCTCATTTCTTTAAGTAGTCTTCAGGAATAGTTCTCCAGGCTTCTTGAAGGACATTCAAAGCTCTTCTTTGGATGTTGGCTGCCTTTTGTTTCATTCTCTGTCAGTATGCTCCCACACTACTTTGTACTTCATAATTCTGTTCATAATTCCTATTCATAATTACATCGATTTTGATAAGCTCTCCAACACCACTGGCTGAAATGCAGCGCCAAACCATGACAGAGCCTCCACTGCTTCTTCTTTTGTTCTCCACTTGTCCAGTTTCCTCAAATCTTTTAAGGACACACTGCACACCATGCTGAGATATGCCGAGTTTTTGTCTAATGGCTCTTTGGGAATCACCTCATTCATGCAAAAATACTATTTTATGCCTGTCAATCTGTGTTATCTTTGGCTTTTTTTTTTTTCTTCTATAAATTCAACCAAAGAAATGGCTAAGGTGTCTGTTATGTGTAGACACAACACTGGTTCATCCCCTGAGTTAGGTGCCTTTATTATGTGAAATGATTCATAGGTCATAGGTCTACTATAATTACAATTTTAACAAATTCCTTACAAACACACTGCACAGTTTCCAGCTCTGTTAAACCAACAGAAGAAACTGCCATAAAATTTAAATATAACAAGGGAATGCTGTGCCATAATGGAGCTATATCACAGAACAGGTTGAATTTAATCATACAGAAATCATATCTTAAATAATAAGAACAAGTTCTTAAAAAAAAAAACTTTTGCCATGTTTACATGATTATAACAAAAGGAAAACCACCCTAATTTTTTTTTTTCTCTAGTAACAAATGTTTTCCAGCAGGCAAAAAAGTGAAAGACATGGCAGTCAAAAAGAATCTCTGATTGTGGAGCTCCAGTTTGAGGCCCTCTCAAAGCCATTTCTGCAGTTCTGGTAATCTTTGATGGCGTCTTTGATCTCGTCCTTGGTGGTCATGACAAATGGACCTGAAGAGCAGACACAACATGAGCGTTAAATCACAGCTGTTGATTGAGGTTGGGTTGTGACGTCTTTTTCATGGAGAGAATAACAAAATGATGTACCTTGTTGTACCACTGGCTCGTTGATTGGTTCTCCAGCGATCAGCACAAAATGAGAAACCTCAGAGCCCTGAGGAAAAACAAATGAGAGGCGGTTAAATCATCTTTGTTTGAATGCAAACTACAGTTTTTCATGAAGAATTCAAAGTCAGTAACACCCAACTCAGGGAATATGGACTTCCTTATTGCATCCCAATATAAATGAGTCGCGTCATAAGATGTTTATTCTTTATTCGACTCCTGTAAGTGCTTTCTACCAATCACACTGCAACAAGGAAAATCTGGGGTTCAGCATCTTGCTCAAGGTCTCTCTGACATTCAGACCACACGAGACAGCAACTGAACCACCAACCTCCTGATCTGAGGATAACCCATGCTATTTTTTGAGCCATAGCTGCCTCACAAGAGGCCTTTTATATGAGACAATGTGAGAAGGAAACTTTCCTTTTTGGTCTAAAACCAAAGAGGCTTTTTGAATGGTGACCTTAGTCCACACTAGATACAAGAGAAGGCATGTGGCATATCTTAACCCTAATGACACTAAAACCTTGTATCTGAAAACACAAAAGCAGGAAAATCGTTGTTAAAATATGGCAGAAGTGACATCAGATGGACTTCTCCAGGCAAAAGAAACTCGCTCTAGCAGATCACGGGTCATAGATATGTTTCTCACCTTGTTTTCAAACCTGACACAGTCTCCATCCCCAAACACCACAGTGTGATGAGCCTCCACCTGCTGCTGCTCCTCATCTGGGCCTTGAAAAAAGGGAAGTCCAAGATTTAAGACATGATACTTGTGAGAAAGTCAAAAAAAAGGATGATTTCGGCTGTCTCCGCCTGATATTTGCATCTTTTACCACACTGCAATACAATAATAATAATTTAAAATGTGTTCATTTGCATTTATTTTCCAACTGTGACAGTTTCCCACCATTGTGGCATATTTACCATGTTTATTCTAATGACAAATTAGAGTAAACACACATTTAATTCTGGTAGAGTGGCACTACATCATAAATCTTATAAAGAGCAACACAAAATACAAGTCATTAAAGATAATTGATTAGGTTTGTAGTAAAGGAATTTTCTTATTGAGGGAAAAAAGAACATTGCAATGTTGGTCAGAGTAACTGTGAGAAACATGAAATGACTTTTGTTCCTTGATTGGTGTTTCCAGCTGCCACGCTGTTCATTTGTAATCATTTGTTCCACAAATCAGACCTTTGTGGTGTAACACAACAAGTGGGAGGACATTTCCCACCTGCGTGTTTCAGCCATTTCAACCTTCAGCCTCTGTGAGCAGTTTGTTTGCAACATTAACACTAAATGCTGAGAAACACGGACAATCCCACTTGTGTTATATTTGTTCATCAAAGCCAGCTGGTCCTGATTTGGCCAGACTGCATGCAGAGTTAGAGACGTCAAAATCAAATAACTTCTTTAATCTTAGGAGCCATTTTCATGCTTTCATGTCAGCAAACATCTGCTAGAAGTTACAGCCAGTCTGAGAGATCCTGCAGTGTAACAATGGAGTGTAACCGGATCACAATGCAGAATATTAAAAGGGAAATTCTGACTGAAAACAAGTTTCAACAAACCAACAAAACCCCTGAAAATTAGTTCACTGTCCAAGAGAGTTTGTTCTCATGCAAGGGGAATTCCCTGATCACGTTATGCCGCTCAGTAAGCATGAAATGATGTAGTTCACAGACCACGGTCAAACAGGAACACTGAAGCAGCATGGTGCAGTTATTACATGAACATAAGCTCACCGATATGAAGCCAAGCAGTGAGATGGTTGTATTTTATATGCAGGTGCAGAATTATATTTTCTGGGATGCCGGGCCATTTTCAGATTGCGATCGCACGCATTTTTGTAACGTTGATAAGGCAGCAGGACGAGCAAGGAGGGAAACCAGACAGAGTGCTACCCGATGCATTAGTGATTCCTCCACCAAGGCTAAAAGGATGTCTGCCTGCCAGCAAGCTTGCACATAAACTACCAGGTCAAATTTCATGAAATTCAGGTGGAGCATGGGGAAATGTACAACCAAACAAATTTTGGAGCAATTTTGGTAGATGATTATATGAAAAAAATGGGAGCTAATGTAGGTCTACCTTCTCAGAGTCCCCTTGTTTCTTTTCTCCTTACATTAATCTCATTTGTTGAACAATATGAAACATTTACGTAGGTATTAGGAAGGTAATGATGGGGAAAAAAGAACTACTTTGCTGCAAAGTGAAATTAAAAAAAAAAACATCAGATGAAACTTACCAACATGAATGGATCCTGATAGTGTATAGATGAATGTGGTCCAACCTGTCAAGCACAGATACGTCACTTCTATACGTTAACTATATAGTCACAATAAAAAATTTTTAAAAATTCTCTCCTCTTAATGTTTTTGGCCATTCGCAGACATCAGAAAAAATGTAATCACTGACATACAAAATTTTAATTCACTAAACCTTTTTTAAACATGTTTCTTCAAATTCAAAATTAACAATTTACAACAATCAATATACTAAAAAAAAAAAAAAACATTTCCCAGTTTCGACATTTGATATGTTTATTTATTTTTTTAAATGAATGAAACACAGACTTTAAATTATTTGCAGATGTATTTGTTATTTATGTTTTGGGGACAGGAGACTGAAGATTCAAACACGCAAATTCTCAAAGTAACTAAACATCTTTCTTATCCACCATGGATAGAAACCAGAAGCTTTACTAATCATGGATGCAACCTAATTTAATTTCTACATCGTCTTACTTTAAAAGTCAAACATTTTGTTATGAGTTTGTTTCTCTGTTGCTCTTTAACAAAAAAAGTAAGTCGAACCACTTTTTTATTTCCACGTTATGTTTTGAGAGTTACTCATTGTTGTGTCTCTTTCAATAACAGGCCAATATTCAGTACAGTCAGTGGTAAAGACAGTATTCTCGTGGCAACAATACTTCAGAACCAGTAGTTCAGTAACAGAGGCTGCGAGTCCCAACGCAACCACAAGATGTTTGTGTAAGCATGTTTAAAGACTTTAAAGATTAGGACTTTTGTTATTATCAATCCATGTTCCACATTTATACATTTTTCTTACCTTTTGGCACAGGCTGCACGTGCACGGCCCCTGCCTGCAATTTGAAGTCCAGGTACAAGGTTGGTGTCCTTGTGTAGATCTTGGACTAAACAAAAAAAAAAAAAAGAGCGAGTGAGTGAGAGACAAAGAGAGTTACAGAATTACAATTATTTTTTGTTCAAATATGTTAAATACAGGGTGTTATTCACCAGTATAGTTCCATGAATCTATTCATCATTACATATTTCTTATTGCCAAAGTGACTACTTGAGGAACTGTTAAACAGCAAAAGTTATTTAAAAGGTTGTGGTCAGCCCAAAACACCAACAGCTAGCTTGAATTTACCACCACTGACTGCAAGCGCCCGCCACAAGCTCGATTACCTTTGTAGCATTTACTGGAGCAACACTCGGACTGATAAATGTAACCTTCACATTGCAACACATTACTAAAAACACACCCATTTGCAGAAATTTTGTTAGATTTAAGTGCATTTAATTAGCTGCATGGACAACTGCTGAAGCTTCCTTTCTCTGTTGTTGTTAGCTTAACAGGCAGCTGCTTTCAGCAGGAAAGACCTACCTACTGCACACCTGCTCAGCATCAGACAGCAAGTAGACATTTTTAGCAAACTGACTGTTGAAGCATGTAAAAGCTTAAAAGTCACATATTTTCCCTCAGGAGTTGGTAGAGACCAAAAACATTGCTAAAAATGTGGAAATACATACATGTTAACCAGAAACACAACTTAAAACGAATAATTATGTTTGTCTGTTGTTTCAAGACATATTTAGCTCCGACCAATAAATGTCCCGAGTCCCGAAATGGCTATACATATATATACATATATATATATATATATATATATATATATATATATATATATATATATATATATATATATATATATATATGTATATATAGTATATATATATATATATATATATATATATATATATATATATATATATATATATATATATATATATATATATATAATATAGTGTTTTTGCAAATACAACAAATAATGAGAAACAGAAGAACAGCTCGCTGTATCTCCTGACCTGCAGTAACCTTGTTCATCGTACACACATGCATATATATTTGTACTTGTGTGTTTACAAAGGCCACTGACCTTCATCCATACTCGATTATACTCGACTTTAATAAAGTAAGTTCAAACCAGGAGTTGCATCATCTTCCTTCACTGTCAGCCTCGCATTTGGAATAAGTTTGTCATCAGTGCCCACTTCCTTAAACATTCTCCACATTAACTTCCAGTGATGTTCACAAAAGTAATAAAACACGTACAAAGACAGACCGCAACACTAACAAGTCATCCCTCACAGCCCCAGACAATCTGCTTCTTGTTTGTGGTTTTCTCTTTTCAGACACTCCCTACACTCATTCTGGTCAAACAGCGCAGTTAACAGGCACCTCACAGGCATCCCTAAATGCGCACATACATTTATGATGATGAACTTACGTCAAATATGAGGCTGAAAGTGAAGGAAAATGATGCAGCCCGTGGTTTGAATTATGTGTACATCTGTCTTGTTTGTAGGTTTTTCCTTTTGCCTCAAGCATCCAGCAAATCTGCAATTATCATAAGATCAGCAGCTAGCAGGAAACTAAACATCATGCTCAGTTTTCAAGTGCTAGTCTGATGGACAAATGTTTTAGTGATATCAGATCCCTGTAGATGAATTATAAAGACAAACACACATACACACACCTTTGCTCCTAACGCTTCCCCAGATATCACAGTGACTGCAACTCCTCCCTGGCTGGGTTTGGGGATATCCGAGCCTTTAAGCTCCTGGTACGCAGGTTCCACCATTTTTTCTCGCCTCGACAGGTTAACCCACAGCTGTAACCCCACCACCGGCTCCTCTGACATGGGCATCTCAGCATGGACCACCCCCCGTCCTGCAGTCATCCACTGGTAGACAGGGAGACATAATTCACATGTACAAAAGACACGATCACAAATGGCATGAAAACATTTGTATGATAAGAGCAATCAAATAAGTTACCATTTGTTTTTGTCTGAATTTGTGCTTGGATTTGATGTGGGCTAGACACTATTAGCATTGCAGTGGTCTGATGTAAGGACTGACACCTGTGGATGGTGGTGATCAGCAACTAGTCATGTCGGTCACGTCAATCTCAGGAGAAGTAATTTTGAAAAACCACTAGTGGATGTTGAAATTTTGTACAGGCATAAATCTTCCTGAGTTGATGTGTTGTAACTTTGGTGATCCCCTCATTTTTTTTTGACCTGGTGTCACTAGTATGCCAGGGCCACTGAATTATTTCAACATTTACAATGTAGACTGGCACAAAATTTGTGCATACACATTCAGTTGATAATAGATTCCAACAAAGGTGACAGAAATCTCTTGATTTATATTGCATCACCATTTTGACATGGTGAACTCTTGATAAACTAAATTTGCGAATCACAAATGGATCATATATGAATCAAATATGGATAGATTTGTCTGCTATGGTAGTGCAGGAGCACAGTAAAACAGCCATTAGTGATTCAAAACACTTGATATATGACATAAAGGAACCAGCACTGGCTTCTGCTTTAGCTGGAAATTTCCACTCTCAGGCTTTGCTTAAATACATCTGCTCACTGATCGTTAGTCTGTGAGCGTTCATCATGCAGGTTTTTATTTATCACTTACTTGATGTCAACTGAAACATAAAACATGCAGAATAATAATGAAAAATTAGTACAGGACCCTCAGAATGCAGACAGAATAAAGTCTGAAATAATTTTAAAATATCTAATATCATTAAATAGATGTGGGATATCTGTAATTTAGAACAAAGCTGCTGTTTGGATGTAAAATCCAAATAAAGAAGTACATTGTATATGAAAATAAGTCATCATCTAAACATTTGATACAACGTGAAATATCATTAAGACTGCACCAACCGAGAACATTGTTGAACATTTTCTCTGCTGATCGCTGCCTTCACTGCTTCCTCTAATGAAACACTGCTTTTATCTGGCCTCATCTTAGTTTTTCCTTAAGGACAGGCAGGCGTCTGTACGAGTGTCTGCAGCTGCCGCAAGAGACAACTGAGGGTGCACGTGGTGGGTTCGAGCAAATTCAGCTGAACTGACTGAACCTCTTCTGCAGACTGAAGCTGAGTCAGCCAGCTATGTTAGTGTGAATGTAACTTTACTACTTTAAAACACAGGAAACATCCCACAGGGCATGGTATCCAATTAGTGTGAGTGCACAACATTGTAATGCATATGTAATGAGTTTTGTGGGGATTAATTTGCCAGTAAGTCTTGTTCTACTGCTGAAGCTTCACTGCATACATGGCAAATATGAGGCTATCGGTAACAGCTGTTTAGCACATTCACTGGTTACACTGAGAACAGCTGGGCTTAGTTCAAAATTCACATGTCAACGCTGGGTGGGAGCCTCAGGGGCTGGAAAATGAAGCAAAAAAACAGCTACCTGAATGACCACTTGAGGCTGTCTCGAAAAGCGAGTCAACCCCATAGACCACCATGTTAAAATCCCCAACTTTACAGCAGAAATAACCATGTTTAGTTCCTTGTAAAGAAAATGGTTTTGCTCTCTTTATGACATGTTTCTGGTTAAATTGTATTAAGGCTTAAAAATATGCATTATTAGCACCGCAGCCACATGGACTCACGCAGGCAGCTGTAGCCGCTAGTTGTCTGCTAGGCTTTAGCTATGCTAATTCAAGTCATTGATCTATACCTCTCAGCAATGCTTGTGGCATTGGTGGAGCCGTTTAAGTTGAATCTGACAAAACTACATGGCTTGCTGTGTGGCACAGCCCATCCTGACAGTGGTGTCTCCTAGCTGGTGTCTCCTATATGGATGCATTTTGCTAACCAATCTCAGTGGATAACATAGCGATTTACCCTATCACCTAAATATCACATATGTCACATAAAATAGTGGCAGGGGAAGTTCCAAAACTGAAGCTACAAAAACACGGCTCACAAATTAGAAGGTGACATCATGGTGGCTACGTTCATCTTTAATATGCAGTGTATGCTTTGTTCAACAAGGCCTGTGGTTTTAGCCCATGGGGAATACTTGTACCAACCCTGATCTCATTGTTTAAACAATTTGTAACAATATATGCATGAGAGAATAGGTAAGAGGATTATAGGTCCCCTTTTATAATGCCATACCTGCAGATCTCCAGGTTTCAGTCGTCCAGAATGGCCACAAAAGTCTTCATGGGCTATGGTCCCCTCTAAAAGATATGTTACCTGAAAGACACATACAAACAGCATAATCAGCCATATTCTAATCAATATTTAGGAAGGATTGCCCTTTATTACATTACCTTCAGTAAACACTGTTTGGGCAACTCTTGTATAAAGTACATGGAAGACTTTGCATTAACTCTAAGTGCTTCCTCAACAATGAAAGTCATGTGTGCACTCATTTCTAAGCTGCAACTTTCAAAATTATGATTTTTTTTTTTTTCCAGAAGAGAAGGCCAGAAAGAGAAGTGCTGAGAGTGAGGTCAAGTTCAAAGGTGAACATCTGCGTAAGAGAGGAAAGCTCGGGCTCCCACAGTGAACGGCATGCGATCTGTCTCCACAGCTGCGTGATTTCAAAAGTCGTGTGAGTACACGCAAACACACCTGCTGAAACGCATGCTGGGAGTGAAGCCTAGTCCTGTCCACCCACACCAGGAGCTTTAAAGTTACATCTGCCAAATCAAATACAGTTGGGGGGAAATCTGGCAACCTAAGGACAGTGTCTGGGTTTTTAAAGACAAGTCCATCCTGCCACAGTTCATCCATTCATCACTGTGGTAGCAGCTTTACTGCACAGATGTTTTGTGTAAAATTTTGATAATCATTCTAGATAGAGTTGCAGCTTATTCATTACTCATTTATTTGATCCATAAACTGTTTAATGAATAAAGTGCAAAAGCTGAAGTAAAAAAGTCATCCTTTTGTTAATTACTCACATTTAGAAGCCGCAACCTGCAAAGGTATTTTTTAGTGTATCAAAAACTCATTCAAAACTAACCAACAGATATTTGTATTAATTTCAAATGCTCATAACATATAATATAACCCCCCCCCCCCCCCCGCCCCCCCCCCCCCCCCCCAAAAGAAAAAAAGAAATTAAGGATGTTTCCACTAACAGTTGGGCATTTCCTCTCTTTCAAAATAGGGGATTTTTTTTTCTTTGCACATTTCATTGCAAAGCATTCTGGGTTAAAGCTTAATTTTAGGCAAACTTCACAGTGCCAGGAAACACAAATTTTCAACCTCTGGCTTTAATATGGTTAAAAGGTCAACCTGAATTGACGTTTGTGGAAAGCCAAATGGTACCCTTCTCTTCTGGGCACTGTCCTGTTGTCGCCATCTAGTGATGAAAAAAGGGATTTCACCTTTCACTGCTGCACGAGTTAAATTCTGTGACAATGTTTCGTTGAAAGGCTAAAAATTGCAGTATATTTACTTTGTACATTCCTACACTGTTTTGCAACATTATAGAGTTTGGTTTTTAATGTAACTTTGAAATGATTAAATGCTGTCATTTTTGTTACTGATTAAAGCCTCAATCTGAGGTGAGAAAAACATTTAATGACTAATCTACAGAGTATTTTATTTATTGTTTTGCCCATTATTAATTAATTGTTGTGATCATTAATTGTTGTGTTGAGAAGCTGGAACTGGTAAATTGTTGGTTTCTTTGTTCACATTGAGCGAACCGTTAAGTGAATTAGAACTTTAAAATCTGTGCAGCATAGGTCATCCTTCCATAGGGAAATCCATGCCTCAGTGACTGAATAGCTTGTGACAGCTAATCACACAGTCTCACCGTCTCGAATCCCCTGTGAGGATGGTCTGGAAATCCTGCTGGCTTGCTCACTCTAAACTCATCCAGCATCAAGAAAGGATCCAGGTTCCTGAGCTGGAAAACAAATATACAACATACATTTAAAAGTTGCTTTTTGAGTGGATTTTTAGCAAACAGCAGGACAGTTACCTCCTTTCTACCAATGCTCCTGCGAACTCGAGCCCCGACCCCCTCTGCCTGCTCCACGCTCAGGACCGTCTTTTGCACTTTCCGCACATTCATCATTCTGGGGAAGATTTCAGTAGTCACTACAGAGCATAAAATATACCTCAGCACTCAGCAAAAATTAATGATAATAAACAAATCTCTCTTTTTTGCTTTGGCATGGCTGTTTTTTGTTTTTTTTTAATCTGTTGATGTAGCTACTTGTGATAAGTTTTGAAAACTCTGATCCACCCTGGGTCATAAATAATGATCATTTTGAATACAGTTATTCAGCTTTTAACTTCCCATTTTCATCTGTTCACCTGTTCTTATTCAATGCCATTTCCCAGCATGCAAATGAGGGAAACCCTCGAAAACAGCACTGTCAGAAGTTTCAGTTCACCTGTTGTTTGTTTGTTTGTATTTTCCCTATGCATTTTTAGAGTAATTATGAATATTTATAGTAGTAATACTATAATATAATTACTCTAAATATTTATAATGTCTCAAAATAACTTATAGGATAGAGTTCTATTTTAGTTGCTTTTGCAATTTAATCTAAATGCAAAAGTCTGAACTGGCCTGAGGAAGAACAAAGCTGTTAGGTGAGTATTCCTAAATAAAATACTGTAAAATATCATAATATGACAAAATAACCGACGTGGAAACGCAATAGTGGGCGTTCCCCGGTTTAAAGAACAGCCTGCAGCTGCTTTGATGCCACTGCGAAACGTTCACGCGGTCCGACAGCAGTGATCAGCTGATCATTAGCTGCTGCGGGCGGCTCGGTCCCTTAACTCGCTGTATTCGTCTCCTTCTTCAAACCTTCTCAGGTTTACACTCTTTGTTCGCTCCCTTCCCTGCTCTGCAGGTCTTGTGTTCTGAATTTGACGTTGAAGCCGGTCTGCAGGCGGCCTGGCGATCACGTGACGAGTAGTCCCTCCTTGTTTTTGTTTTGGTTTTCAAGTTAACGCTTTAGCCGCACAGTAGCGCTTCATATGTTTGGAAATAAAGGCGCACCGTATTGATTTACCTGCTATGAACGCTTTCAGCGATGTATAAATACAACTCGCGATGCAATAAAAATGTCACAATAAAGAAAAGACAACATTTTCCAGTCTGTAAAGAAACACATAAAAAAAAATACTACCGTTCTACTCGCCACCTTTGCCCAAACCAGCTTGTTACACTGTAGTTACACCCACCTGACTGACAGCAGTACCTGATTATTCCGTTGTTCTGCAGCAACTCCACCTGCTCAGGTGCTATTATACTGAGACGGAGACGGAAGTATGTGTGTTTGTGCTTTGGAGGGGTGACTAAGCATTTTTTCCTCCACTGTGTGACACGAACGCCTCGTAATTCATTTATGCTGCGTCACTATGTCTACCAGTGCCGTGCAGCACTGACTCGTCTGGAGTCGGATGTTCACATATATGAACCCAAAATAGAAGCTTATATTAAATAATAAGCTTTAATCAACTCCATACTGTACTTGCCATCATTCAACAATGATGGCAAGAAAAACAAAATATTTAATGTAAGGTCAAACTATTTCTTTTTTTTTTTTGGGGGGGGGGGGGGGGGGGGGGGGGGGTGTCTCTCTTTTTTTCTTTTAAATGTATCATCTTACCTTTATGTGAAGATGAAGTCCATGCCCCTATCCTTCTCCCTATGGGGGCAGCACTGCCCCCTATCGGTGAGGAACGATACTTTCTGCCTCACCGTGTGTATTTTCACCGTGTATTTATGACCGGTCACCAGAGGTGACCATTTTAGGTATCTGTACATTACTTTAGTATTTATTTTTCTGAGTAGTTTTTACTTTTACTCCCTACATTTTTACACAAGTATCTGTACTTTCTACTTCTTACATTTTCAAAACAGACTCGTTACTTTTTAACACGTCAGGGTGAATTTTGCACTTCCGGTCAGTGCGCCGTCAAACATCAAACGATCTGAGCTTAAACGGAGGAATAAAAACACATAACAAACAATCATACTGGCGTATCCTCCATCACCGGGGCTGATCTTATCGGGTACAAAGGGATTAAATACGCAAACCCATATAATTTCTGTATCACTTATAGCGCTATAATCAGGGGTTACAGCGGGCCGGACCGAGTCCGTAAGTTGTGCTCGCGGTACATAAACAGCTTAGCTAGCGCTACTGAAGAAGAGCGAGCATAAAGGGAGTGGCAGGTAAATGCAACGTTTCTAAATGCTCAACAAATATCAGCAAACACACAAAGTGTGTGCAGTTTGTCACACAGTGTGTCTGCTAGCTAAAAGAAGAGCTGCTGTATTTCAGGGAGAGCAAAGAGAGAGAAGTTCACTCAGAGATGTAAGATAGAGGACAGCAGAGGAAGAAGAGAGGTTAGATTTAAAGGTAAGGAGTGCAAAACAAACTGAAGTATGCTGACTTTGTGTAATTCAAAGATTCTATGAAAATACTGCAGTTTAGTGTGTAATAAACAGGTCAGCTTGCTCTACTGTATTTACAGTAAAGCTCTGTGTTGGTGCACAGAGGCTGTGTTCATGGTCAGAGTTACAGGTTACATCAGTGCAGCAGAGATGAGTCTGAATCAAAGCTGCTGATGCTGAGATTCATTAACTGAAACCAACATTTCTACAGCCTGTATGCTGTCAGTGTAGGGGATGGAGATCAGCTCAGATAGCTGTGAAATACTGGGTTACATCTTTGTGAATTCAGTTCATCCACACAGAGCAGTAAACCTCAGAGCAGCAGCAGGTCAGCTGATCACAGCCTGCACACCAACATCATTTACTGCAGCTCACAACAGAAAGCAGTGATTCTTCTCCCCATGCAGAGCCACTACAGCTGATCTTAGGGTTCCTCCACCTTCTGAATCCCACTGTAACCCCTGAGTATCCTCATGTTTGTGTTTTGGTGGAGGCACAGTCACCCTCTACTATGGAGGACACAGAGAACAGAGCTGTGTTTAAATTCCCTTTCACAGTTTGTGTCCTACATAACAGATTCAAGCTGAGTGCATTCATTAGAATTAAAATTTAGATTGGAATAATGTTTGTATTCTCATGTATTATTTTATATTATTACAATATATTAGGTGTGGGACTCGATTAAAAAAAATAATCGAATTAATTAGGAGCTTTGTAATTAATTAATCGAAATTAATTGCACTTTAATCACATTTCAGTATTTAACATGATAAATATTAATTTAAGTTTGGCTGATGAGTGAATCAATATACATAAGCTTAAACTTCAAAATTTTGTTTATTTTCCCACCAGTCTACTACACAGACCAACGAAGGGTGGAAGTGCTCCTGTGATAAGCAAACTCCTGAAATTAAAGTTAAGCATCATAACTGGATAGTTTAATTCAACATTAATGTCTCACTTAATATAGTTGGAAATTAATCATTAGCTCAGCTGTATTCCTTGATGTTGAAATGTGTTATGCTTGTTTTAACAGCTTATTTTGAATAAAATAATTAAAATTAAACCACAAAAAGGAGAAAAAGTTCATTCTCCGTTTAATCAGCTGCTTTTACATAGCTGTGCTTTGCACTCACGGTTGCTAGGCAACATGAGCTACGCTGAGGTGAGGGCAGGTGACGCTGATATGAAGGCTAGCCGCTCACTTCCGGCCTTTGCAGCCTTCGTGGGCTGCGAAGGGGTCGGGGCCGGGTCCTTCGAAGGATGCGGCCCCTGAATTTGGACATTGTACGTCGATATAATCTGTATGCCTGGAACGCGTGCACTGAGAAACGTTCCACGGTGCAAAGTGTGATTAAAATGCGTTAAAAATGTTTAATTCGTGATTTTACCCATAATTAATTAATCGAAATTAACGCGTTAAAGTCCCACCCCTAAATAATATATAATGAGGTTCAGTAAAAATAGCAGGTAGAAACGTCCTCCAAAGAACTACTTTTACTTTCTTACTTTGAGTAAATTTCAGAGCCTGTACTATTTTACTTTTACTTAAGTAAAGAAGTTGAACCAGTACTTCGACTTTTACCAAAGTATTTTTTAACACAAGTACTTGCACTTCTACTTAAGTATAGAATGTCAGTACTTTTGCCACCGCTGCCGGTCACAAAGCATAAACATGTCACAAACATTCATCCAGTATATTAGACAGACTGTGGAACATCAGAATGTGTGCACATGCGTAATCAAACATGTATATTGGCTATATAAAGAGAGACAGCAATGGGCATGCGCCAACCACCTGCTTCATTTGTTGTATGTGACACAGCACTGCACTGCCTCATCCCGCATTTTTTCCATGTGTTTGAACTGGCAATGCATACAGTAAATTCCGTGAGATTGACCGTTAAAGTGTTGAAATAATTCAGAAAACAGTTTTATAGAACAGTCAAGTAGTCAAATGTATTTTCTCTTATTATTGTTAGTATTTTACTTGTCATGATGACAGGAGAGGCACTGCCTCACCCGACTGCACGTCACTGATGTTTACGTATTTGTCTATGGAGGACATACAGTACCGGGCGGTGTTTTCAAACTTGTGCATGCTCACCTGCAAGTCCCCCAAAAATCCCAACTGCAGCGCACGTAAGAGAAGCTGATCAAGTATTTTTGACACTTTTTCCATGTGGCAAGTAGAGCTGCCCAGGGACTACCCACTCTACCACTGCTGCTCTTTAAATGTTTATAAATGTAAATATAAATAAATATGTTTATTCATTTTTTTTATACCAGCTGGTTAAAGAATCTATATGGTATTTAGCTTCTAGACTTCTTATTGGTAACACTGAGCATGTTTGAGCTGCTTTGTGTTTTTCCAGTATTGCTGGTTAATTTACAGACTGGCACCTTGTTGCCTGCAGCTTTTTCTTTTCTTTCCTTTTCTTTTTTTGAGATCCAGTTTCTAATGCTTTGACAGGGTGTGGGTTTGGAGATTTAACTCTGAAACAGACACATAAGCTCTAACAAATACTATATCTACATGATACTCTACACAATTGTCCTAACTCCTTGCCCAAGAAAGTTGAAGCTTTTTTTTTTTTTGAGGAGAGCAGGCGGCAAATGCAAATTGGGAAGCAATAGTTATCAAAATGCCTTCAGGATTGTTGTACAGGCTGCACAATGCTACTGAAAAATAGACACATGTAAAAATACAAAAAACAAAAAGTACTACACCCCTGATATCAATAAAGGAAATTTGAAATAAAATGCAGAACTCAAACAAAAAAAATTGTAGAAAAATACTAAATGACCCATAAAAAACTGCAGCCCATTGAATGGGGCATCACAATGCTGCAGATACTCTGTGGGCATGTATATCTGTTCATTATACTCACTTACTCAGCTCACTGCTACTGCTTTTCTGTGGTTACTCAACAGCTTAATACAGCTCACAGATAATAATAACGATAATTATTATTACAATAATATTCAGTTATGGTCGGAAGTTTGCATCCACTCATCATAGGCATGAATGTCATGGTAATTTGGGGTTTTAACGATTTCTTTGAACTGTTCTTTTACCAGGGTGCAATGATTGTACAGCATACATCTGTAACAACTAAAAACAGGAATTGGGTGCACGCATTTGAATTTATTTTGGATTTTCTCTAATCCAAACAGGTTCAAAAGTATACACAGAGGCTCAAATATATGCATACTCCCCCATTAGTATTTGGTTAAATGTCCCTTAAGAAGTTGCTCTGCGACCACACACTTTTGGTAGCCATCAACAAGCGTCAACAGGCACAATTCTGGCTGGATAGTTGACCATTCTTAGCAGAGTTGGTAGATTTTGTCAAGGTGAGTGGTGTGGCAGGCAGTTAGGATCAAAATGCAGGACTTGGTGGACAGACACAAACCTAAAGTGGCTTTATTACCGAGTTCTCAGGCTGCATGCAAAAATCCTCCAAGGAGCAGAACTTGGGCAAAACCAAAAACCAAGAATCTTTATGCTAAACAAGGAACAGACAAACACACCACCACGATGGGATGACGGCGGCAAAGATCCGAACCACTGGAAGGCCATTCTAGCAGCTATGTGTTAGCCTTCTTTATCTGTTCCAAAAACAGTCCTGATGTGTGTTTGGGATCATTGTCCTGCTGGATCACCAAACTGTGTTCAAGTTTCAACTGTAGCTGTTGATTTGAGGTGAAGCTGAAGAATTTGGAGGTAGGCCTCCTCCATACTTATTCCATCCACTGTACCAGTACCAGCCCCAGAGCATGATGCTATCACCACCATGCTTGACAGCTGGTTCAGTGTTCTCAGGTTTGAAACTCTTACCTTTACTCCTTCAAACATAACTCTTGTCACTGTGGCCAAACAGCTCAATCTTTGTCTCGTCTGACCATAAAATTTTTCTCCAGAAAGCATTTAGCTTGTCTGTGTGGGCAGCTGCAAATTCCAGCTGAGAAAATCCAAAATAAATTCAAACTTGGGTTCCCAAGTCATGTACAATCATTCCACCCTGGAAAAAGAACAGCTTAAAGAAATCATTATAAGCCTTCTGTCCCTTCTAGGGGAACGTCAGGTCTTGTTTGGTCACAGAATGATGTGATGATATGATATTGTTGCCATTTTTATGCATCTTTCCAGTAAAAAAATATTACTAAAACATCATTTTAACAAACATCTTCTCATAGTCTTGCTTTGTCATTGGACTCCATTTTGTTGACTTAATAGTCACCTAAACCTCAGTCATTGGTTCGTAGCACCCATGACTAATGGATCGAAGGGCACTCAGCGGACTGCATACCTCGCCCACCCCTTCTTTGTGTTCTCTCTTGAAAGTCAATAATGAAGAAATACAGAAAACATAAACACCCACCCAGCCCAAATTTCATTGACCACTCTGTGGTAGAGGGGGAGGGGCCAAGTTGCACATCTTAGGTACCTTCAACTCACCTAGGGCACCAAAATGGTGAGAGCTGGCTCTGTTATTAAGCATCATTATGTGATTGAAGTATTTAACCAACCTGATGAAATGGAGCATTTATCCTTTATAAAAGAACAAAGCTTTGTAAATGAACTACAGCTGTTTTCGTCGATAATTGACTGTCACGGTCCTGGGCTGGTGGTCCAGTGTTTTGTGTAGTTCTGTTTTGCTGTATCTTTTTGGCTTGTGTGTGTTCTTAGTGTTTCTCACTGTTTAGGTTCTCTGTTGGTTTAGGTTTTGTATTCAGTTCTAGGGTTTGCGTTATTGCTTTCATTCGGTTTTCCTGGGTCCTTGTCTTCCTGTGTCTGTGTTCCTGTCAGACTGTCAGTTCCTCTGAAACATTTACTGTAGCATCACAATGATCTGTATGAAGCTTTAGACACAGAACACACTTTGGATGGAAAAATGTCTGGATCAGAAGATGTGAATGAGTGAAGATGAGGCTGAAACAATTCTAAGACTTGAAAACTGAACTAAATTGATTTAAAGGGACTTAAATCAACAGTTTGAAAGTTATGATGTCTGTAATTCATTGAAAATCACCTTAATCGGTGATCATAGGCTGTATAACCGATTCGCAATCCGTGCCAGAGTCCACCTGAATTCTCCATTAAAAAAAAATAAATAAATAAAAAACAAGTAGGGCGCCTGGCTGGCGGCCACATGAATATTCCGCGTTGCGGTGCGGGCGGCGAGGGCTGGAGTCCCGGTCCGTCGCCAATATGCCCGCATGTCTTCCCCTGGATCTTTTCCTGTCTCTCTACACTGCCCATAAAAGCCGCTGTGGCCAAAAATGAAAAAAAAAAATGAACTGCATAAAGTGCAGCAAAATGAGTTTTTAATTAAATAAAAACTGACCGGAGGTCAGCTTCGGCCCCGGGTCTGCTGCTGTCTCAGTCACGAACACACAGGTCGGTCAGTAAACTCAGAGCTGTTTCTCCACATTTTTATCTTCACTTTCTGTCTCCTGCATTTTGTCCGTCAGGCCGCAGCTGAATAATTAACTTTTATGAATTAAATGTGAAACTAGGATTCAGCTTCATCTGATGGAGATTCAAGTTGTGTAAATGATGAGAGCAGATATTATAAAAGAAATGATAATATCTTATAACAAACTTTTATTCAGTCTATAATGATGACAGAGTGGATCAGGCTGATTAAAGTGACTCGTCATGTTCCACACTAACACGTGCGATCCTCCATCCGTACGATTAAAATGGAGGCTCCGCTCTTTATTTTCCCGTTGCCATGGTGAATACTGATACACGCGCTAAATCAGGGTGATCATACTTGTTGATTGAACTAACTCTGATCAGCTGTTCTGGAAGGAAACTCAACAACAGAAAACAGCAGGGTTTTTTAAATAAATAAATTGCTCCAAACAGAAACAAAAATGAGGATTTCTGAGGACTGTTTTGTGTCTGTGCTTATAATTTGGTTTCTAAGGGAATAAGGATTCTGATATGTACTGTGGGCTCAGTGGGGGCCCACCAACTCCTGGAGTCCCTGAGGACCTTGATCTAGCCATAAAGAAAGATTATAGACGAGGAGCTGCTGGAAACAGGCAGGAGTGGAATGGAATGTTCAGAAGTGATGTCACAATGTAGCTCCTCTGCAGTGTTCTATAGAACCCGAGACATCAAACACATCTTGTCTTTAGGTCTCGGGACATCAAAGCCAAAATGTTTTTGATATCTCGGGTTTAGACTGAAATGATTCACTTCATCGTTGAACTTCGGCGTGTGAACACCTGCTTTTCAGCGCTCCAAAAACAAAGATTTTAAAAGAACAAATCCGTTTCTGATTATCATTTGTAAGTACTCACACAGATCCTTTTAAGGTTATTTAGGTTTATGCAATGAAACTTCTCAATAATACACTTTTAAGCCACATATTTTTTGCTTTTGTAACTTTAATCTGCAGAGTATTGTGTTACTACAATACTTACTATATTTCCCTCTCTGCAATATAGTTCATTTTAATCAGTTATCAAATTATAGATGTCAGTATTTTAATGTTGTAACTGGTGGAGCTGAAGTTGAGCTAAGAATAGAGGAAATTTGTTGAATCGAATCAAATTATAAATACTCATCTGCCTTGTTGGTATTATTAAATATTTCTCGTCCGATAATTAATGCAGCTTATATATTTAATAAAGGTGGCTTGGTTTCAGTTAGTTCATAAATACAACACTTTTAAAGGTATTTGACTTCTTTATTTAATGTTAAATACTTCACTTAAAGTTTTTGTTAAATACTCTAAAACTAACTGATTTAGCTGGAAAGTACATCTTGTTCCCACATAATACTTGTCCTTAGTTCAGTTCTGTATAATGTATAATATAAAAAGTCAGTCCCATTCTGAGAGGATCATCAGTACCTCCTATGAATGTGTGCTACAGGATCCCAGACAGACTTTGTCATTCTTCTGTTCAGACTAACTAACATAAACCCTCTCTCTGTCACTAAGATGGACATTAACGAAAAACTCGAGTGTATCATGGAGGGGATGGATTGTGAAGCATCCATTCTTACGGATGCTGTACCTGACCAGTTGAGGGAAACACCAAATCCTCCACCTCCAGCTTCTGTCCCTGCTGGCACACCCGCCGCACCCCAGCCAGCAGCACCAACCACCCTAACCCCAATGACTGCTCCCCCCACCTTGATGCCAGCTTACCTGTACAGTCAGCCAGGGACAGGTAGCCAGGGACAGATGCAGAACCTGCGTCCTGCTGGAGTACTGTAAGTAAAACACACAAACACACAAGTCAACACAGCTGCTGAACAGCTGATGTGCAGGTATCTGTCATTTAGCTGTAGATGCCTGCATGAATTATTGTACTCAGCCTCTTAACTCACTTAACTCACAGCTGCACACAGTGGTAACATGCACTCTTACTCTGTGTTTTCCTCCTGTAGAAAGAGGAAGCGTCATGAGCAGCAGGATGAGGATCGGCCGTACATCAAGAAGCCGCCAAATGCCTTCATGCTCTTTTTGAAGGAGCAGAGGGCAAAGGTGAAGGCGGAATTAAATATAAATAGGAATGAGGCTGTGAATGCAGCCGTAGGAGAGAGGGTAAGTGTGAAACTCTGTGTAGATTTATGCATCTGTTAATGTTTTATGCTCATGTTTGTGCATGTGTACCAGCTGTCCTGTAGTTATGTGTAGTAGCAGTGTATATGCTGACAGTGTGTTCCTCTGCCCACAGTGGAAGTCGCTCTCAGAGGATCAACAGGCCAAATATTATAAGCAGGCTGAGGAGGAAAGAATGCTCCATGCACAACAGCATCCAGAGTGGTCTCCTAAAGACAACTACGTATGTCCAAAGTGAAAACACACAAGTCATACATGTCCACATTACTGCACTGAAACTGATAAAACACTCACTGCATGGCTCGTATCAGCTCATAAAAAGTCTGATGTGTTTGTTTTTTAGGGCAAAAAGAAGAGAGTTCAGCGTTCCACCTGCAGCACAGGTAAGAGGACATTTCTGGGACTCACAGTGATTTTTTTTCATGTTAAATGTGATGAAAACCAGACAAAAAATGAATCTTACTGGATCAGACCAAAGATTGTAAATTCTGTACATTTCAACAAATGAAAATTTATTTGGGAAAAATTTTTAAGCTTTACTGAGACATGTTTAGCACTTGGAGTGATACTGAACCTGTTTTTAAAAGTCTCTGAAGACTCACTGCATTTTTGTTTGTGTTGCAGCATCTGCATCCAAACCTGTAAAGGAAGCTCAAGAGGCCAAGTGGACAAGTTTCAATGTCCCTGTGTGTGGCACGTTCCAGTTGCCTCAAGTAAATCAGGTCCTCCCTGCTTCTGATGCAAACTCCCATGCATCCACATCATTGGCTTCCTACGCTGGACCAAGTCAACCCCAGACAGAAGCAATCTTCTCTGACGACACTGGAGAGGATCTACTATCAATACCTGAACACCGTGATCCCCTCCTTCCTGCGCCACAGCCGCTGGAGCCCGTCTGTCATTACTCAGACCCCCACACTGGGCCTCAAGGGGATCAGATCAGCCCTGATTCCCCTCCATCCACTGATGTGGTAAGAAACGCAGAGTTAGTGACAAATGTCATTAGAGTTTTATTGATACAGGTACTTAAACCTGTTGAATGCTTCATGCCAAATGAAGGAGAAAAGGCCCTTTCTTTCTCTTTTACCCGTGTATAACTGTGGTGTGAAGCTTTGCTGATCAGTAAATGAATCATTGCCAAAGTGAAGCTGTCAAAAACAATGAAAACTATGAATGAATGCAGATTTATGCAGATGTGCTCCTCACACTGATCACTGCACTCTGTGGTGCTCATCATGTGGTCTTTGAAATGCTGTACTGTGTCAGTATTATGGATTTTAAACCTTCTCTATCCCTCCACAGAACCTGTTGTATCAGAGGCCTGTAAACGGCGTCCCCACAGCAGCGGCAGCAGCAGCCACTGTACCTCTTGCTGCTCCTTCAAACACAGTAAGCTCCTGTTCGCACACTGTGGTCTCCCACATATTACTGACCTCTGTGAGCCTCAGCAGAAACATTCAGGCATATTACGATTATTCACGTGCATATTTTTTTCATCTCACAGATGTAGCATGTTCAGTTTCAGTGTTTTTGTCTAAAAAAAAGAGGGTAAATTCTGCCACTTGGTGGATAGATGACACTATTGCAGCTTGTGTGACCACCTGTTCTGTGGTTTTTGTGTTTCCAGAGTAGCAACGTGCTCAGGATTCCTGATCGCATGATGCAGAACCTGCGTCCTGCTGGAGTACTGTAAGTAAAACACACAAACACACAAGTCAACACAGCTGCTGAACAGCTGATGTGCAGGTATCTGTCATTTAGCTGTAGATGCCTGCATGAATTATTGTACTCAGCCTCTTAACTCACTTAACTCACAGCTGCACACAGTGGTAACATGCACTCTTACTCTGTGTTTTCCTCCTGTAGAAAGAGGAAGCGTGATGAGCAGCAGGATGAGGATCGGCCGTACATCAAGAAGCCGCCAAATGCCTTCATGCTCTTTTTGAAGGAGCAGAGGGCAAAGGTGAAGGCAGAATTAAATATAAATAGGAATGAGGCTGTGAATGCAGCCGTAGGAGAGAGGGTAAGTGTGAAACTCTGTGTAGATTTATGCATCTGTTAATGTTTTATGCTCATGTTTGTGCATGTGTACCAGCTGTCCTGTAGTTATGTGTAGTAGCAGTGTATATGCTGACAGTGTGTTCCTCTGCCCACAGTGGAAGTCGCTCTCAGAGGATCAACAGGCCAAATATTATAAGCAGGCTGAGGAGGAAAGAATGCTCCATGCACAACAGCATCCAGAGTGGTCTCCTAAAGACAACTACGTATGTCCAAAGTGAAAACACACAAGTCATACATGTCCACATTACTGCACTGAAACTGATAAAACACTCACTGCATGGCTCGTATCAGCTCATAAAAAGTCTGATGTGTTTGTTTTTTAGGGCAAAAAGAAGAGAGTTCAGCGTTCCACCTGCAGCACAGGTAAGAGGACATTTCTGGGACTCACAGTGATTTTTTTTCATGTTAAATGTGATGAAAACCAGACAAAAAATGAATCTTACTGGATCAGACCAAAGATTGTAAATTCTGTACATTTCAACAAATGAAAATTTATTTGGGAAAAATTTTTAAGCTTTACTGAGACATGTTTAGCACTTGGAGTGATACTGAACCTGTTTTTAAAAGTCTCTGAAGACTCACTGCATTTTTGTTTGTGTTGCAGCATCTGCATCCAAACCTGTAAAGGAAGCTCAAGAGGCCAAGTGGACAAGTTTCAATGTCCCTGTGTGTGGCACGTTCCAGTTGCCTCAAGTAAATCAGGTCCTCCCTGCTTCTGATGCAAACTCCCATGCATCCACATCATTGGCTTCCTACGCTGGACCAAGTCAACCCCAGACAGAAGCAATCTTCTCTGACGACACTGGAGAGGATCTACTATCAATACCTGAACACCGTGATCCCCTCCTTCCTGCGCCACAGCCGCTGGAGCCCGTCTGTCATTACTCAGACCCCCACACTGGTCCTCAAGGGGATCAGATCAGCCCTGATTCCCCTCCATCCACTGATGTGGTAAGAAACACAGAGTTAGTGACAAATGTCATTAGAGTTTTATTGATACAGGTACTTAAACCTGTTGAATGCTTCATGCCAAATGAAAGAGAAAAGGCCCCTTCTTTCTCTTTTACCCGTGTATAACTGTGGTGTGAAGCTTTGCTGATCAGTAAATGAATCATTGCCAAAGTGAAGCTGTCAAAAACAATGAAAACTATGAATGAATGCAGATTTATGCAGATGTGCTCCTCACATTGATCACTGCACTCTGTGGTGCTCATCATGTGATCTTTGAAATGCTGTACTGTGTCAGTATTATGGATTTTAAACCTTCTCTATCCCTCCACAGAACCTGTTGTATCAGAGGCCTGTAAACGGCGTCCCCACAGCAGCAGCAGCAGCAGCCACTGTACCTCTTGCTGCTCCTTCAAACACAGTAAGCTCCTGTTCGCACACTGTGGTCTCCCACATATTACTGACCTCTGTGAGCCTCAGCAGAAACATTCAGGCATATTACGATTATTCACGTGCATATTTTTTTCATCTCACAGATGTAGCATGTTCAGTTTCAGTGTTTTTGTCTAAAAAAAAGAGGGTAAATTCTGCCACTTGGTGGATAGATGACACTATTGCAGCTTGTGTGACCACCTGTTCTGTGGTTTTTGTGTTTCCAGAGTAGCAACGTGCTCAGGATTCCTGATCGCATGATGCAGAACCTGCGTCCTGCTGGAGTACTGTAAGTAAAACACACAAACACACAAGTCAACACAGCTGCTGAACAGCTGATGTGCAGGTATCTGTCATTTAGCTGTAGATGCCTGCATGAATTATTGTACTCAGCCTCTTAACTCACTTAACTCACAGCTGCACACAGTGGTAACATGCACTCTTACTCTGTGTTTTCCTCCTGTAGAAAGAGGAAGCGTGATGAGCAGCAGGATGAGGATCGGCCGTACATCAAGAAGCCGCCAAATGCCTTCATGCTCTTTTTGAAGGAGCAGAGGGCAAAGGTGAAGGCGGAATTAAATATAAATAGGAATGAGGCTGTGAATGCAGCCGTAGGAGAGAGGGTAAGTGTGAAACTCTGTGTAGATTTATGCATCTGTTAATGTTTTATGCTCATGTTTGTGCATGTGTACCAGCTGTCCTGTAGTTATGTGTAGTAGCAGTGTATATGCTGACAGTGTGTTCCTCTGCCCACAGTGGAAGTCGCTCTCAGAGGATCAACAGGCCAAATATTATAAGCAGGCTGAGGAGGAAAGAATGCTCCATGCACAACAGCATCCAGAGTGGTCTCCTAAAGACAACTACGTATGTCCAAAGTGAAAACACACAAGTCATACATGTCCACATTACTGCACTGAAACTGATAAAACACTCACTGCATGGCTCGTATCAGCTCATAAAAAGTCTGATGTGTTTGTTTTTTAGGGCAAAAAGAAGAGAGTTCAGCGTTCCACCTGCAGCACAGGTAAGAGGACATTTCTGGGACTCACAGTGATTTTTTTTCATGTTAAATGTGATGAAAACCAGACAAAAAATGAATCTTACTGGATCAGACCAAAGATTGTAAATTCTGTACATTTCAACAAATGAAAACTTATTTGGGAAAAATTTTTAAGCTTTACTGAGACCTGTTTAGCACTTGGAGTGATACTGAACCTGTTTTTAAAAGTCTCTGAAGACTCACTGCATTTTTGTTTGTGTTGCAGCATCTGCATCCAAACCTGTAAAGGAAGCTGAAGAGGCCAAGTGGACAAGTTTCAATGTCCCTGTGTGTGGCACGTTCCAGTTGCCTCAAGTAAATCAGGTCCTCCCTGCTTCTGATGCAAACTCCCATGCATCCACATCATTGGCTTCCTACGCTGGACCAAGTCAACCCCAGACAGAAGCAATCTTCTCTGACGACACTGGAGAGGATCTACTATCAATACCTGAACACCGTGATCCCCTCCTTCCTGCGCCACAGCCGCTGGAGCCCGTCTGTCATTACTCAGACCCCCACACTGGTCCTCAAGGGGATCAGATCAGCCCTGATTCCCCTCCATCCACTGATGTGGTAAGAAACACAGAGTTAGTGACAAATGTCATTAGAGTTTTATTGATACAGGTACTTAAACCTGTTGAATGCTTCATGCCAAATGAAGGAGAAAAGGCCCTTTCTTTCTCTTTTACCCGTGTATAACTGTGGTGTGAAGCTTTGCTGATCAGTAAATGAATCATTGCCAAAGTGAAGCTGTAAAAAACAATGAAAACTATGAATGAATGCAGATTTATGCAGATGTGCTCCTCACATTGATCACTGCACTCTGTGGTGCTCATCATGTGATCTTTGAAATGCTGTACTGTGTCAGTATTATGGATTTTAAACCTTCTCTATCCCTCCACAGAACCTGTTGTATCAGAGGCCTGTAAACGGCGTCCCCACAGCAGCGGCAGCAGCAGCCACTGTACCTCTTGCTGCTCCTTCAAACACAGTAAGCTCCTGTTCGCACACTGTGGTCTCCCACATATTACTGACCTCTGTGAGCCTCAGCAGAAACATTCAGGCATATTACGATTATTCACGTGCATATTTTTTTCATCTCACAGATGTAGCATGTTCAGTTTCAGTGTTTTTGTCTAAAAAAAAGAGGGTAAATTCTGCCACTTGGTGGATAGATGACACTATTGCAGCTTGTGTGACCACCTGTTCTGTGGTTTTTGTGTTTCCAGAGTAGCAACGTGCTCAGGATTCCTGATCGCATGATGCAGAACCTGCGTCCTGCTGGAGTACTGTAAGTAAAACACACAAACACACAAGTCAACACAGCTGCTGAACAGCTGATGTGCAGGTATCTGTCATTTAGCTGTAGATGCCTGCATGAATTATTGTACTCAGCCTCTTAACTCACTTAACTCACAGCTGCACACAGTGGTAACATGCACTCTTACTCTGTGTTTTCCTCCTGTAGAAAGAGGAAGCGTCATGAGCAGCAGGATGAGGCTCAGCTGTACATCAAGAAGCCGCCAAATGCCTTCATGCTCTTTTTGAAGGAGCAGAGGGCAAAGGTGAAGGCAGAATTAAATATAAATAGGAATGCGGCTGTGAATGCAGCCGTAGGAGAGAGGGTAAGTGTGAAACTCTGTGTAGATTTATGCATCTGTTAATGTTTTATGCTCATGTTTGTGCATGTGTACCAGCTGTCCTGTAGTTATGTGTAGTAGCAGTGTATATGCTGACAGTGTGTTCCTCTGCCCACAGTGGAAGTCGCTCTCAGAGGATCAACAGGCCAAATATTATAAGCAGGCTGAGGAGGAAAGAATGCTCCATGCACAACAGCATCCAGAGTGGTCTCCTAAAGACAACTACGTATGTCCAAAGTGAAAACACACAAGTCATACATGTCCACATTACTGCACTGAAACTGATAAAACACTCACTGCATGGCTTGTATCAGCTCATAAAAAGTCTGATGTGTTTGTTTTTTAGGGCAAAAAGAAGAGAGTTCAGCGTTCCACCTGCAGCACATGTAAGAGGAGATTTTGACTGTTGGGTTTTAACTTTTTCATTTCCAGCCCCAACCGGTCGCGGCAGATGACCGCCCCTCCCTGAGCCTGGTTCTGCTGGAGGTTTCTTCCTGTTAAAAGGGAGTTTTTCCTTCCCACTGTCGCCACGTGCTTGCTCATAGGGGGTCGTTTTGACTGTTGGGTTTTAACTTTTTCACTTTCAAACTCTTTAACTTTGTTTTAACTGAGTCTTTTAGCACTACAGTATATGAAGTAGTGCAGTTGTACTGTATTGTTATTTTTGTTTTCTTCATATGGATAAATAAATACAAACTAAACAAAAGAGGTAGCTTTCTGTCAGTTTGTACAGTAGGATGAGATGGTATAGGAAGAACTAACTTGTGTTTTTGCTTGTCTGGCCTCATCGCTTCATGAATGTGATAAACTCATTTTATGTTTAGTTTTTTATCACAGTATTTTACTGATCCTATGATGTCTCCCCACAAAAATTGCTTTCAATTTGCATTTTTTAAACACTGCAGACCTTCAAACATTCATCATATGCCACATATCTTCTGTCAGTCTCCACTAGGTGTCAGGGAAAAGCTAGATAAAAACACACACATGCTTATCAGATTTAACCATAGTTATCAAAATTAGCTGTTCTATAATCAAAACATGCATGACTGTATTAAATGACTGATTACAAAGCTCAGCATGTCCCGTTGACTCTACAGTAGGACTCACATAGATTACACAAATGGTACATGACATCTCAGACTCATGTCCCCCAAATGAACTGCTGGGCCTGAGGAGGATGGTATTGTAGACATGAGCAATTTTAGCTCTCTACGTTTAAAAGTAATGTAGTTACTTTGCTATCAGTACTAGAGGTCATATTTTTAACAAAAGTGTGAGTTTTCTTCTGCCAGCCGAGACAGATGACTGCCTCTACCTGAGCCTGGTTCTGCTGGAGGTTTCTTCCTGTTAAAAGTTTTTCCTTCCCACTGTCTCCAAGTGCTTGCTCATAGGGGGTTGTTTTGACTGTTGGATTTTCTCTATTATTATCATAGGGTCTTTCCCTTACAATGTGAAGTGCATTGAGGTGACTGTTGCAATTTGGCGCTATATAAATAAAATTCAATTCAATTCAACACGGTAACCATGGATGAACAGTTGAGAGGCTAAGTCATGAAAGCTGTGGGCAGTTTTAACATTTACTATAACTTTACCTGCATTTTTGTGTATGTTGTAGCGTTAGCAGCAAAATTAGCCAGTTTGGCTAAACTAGCTTAACTACTTTTTCTGTGAGAAAACATTCTGGTAATTGTGGACATTTGCCTGAAATTATTTGTTAAAGTAGTCACATTTAGACATTAAAAACTGAAAAAGATTATGTTTCATGTTTTGCTAATACATAAGAGGCTAATATTAACCAAAGCCTTTCTATATCTAAAGTGATTAGCTCTGGCAGGGCCGGCTCAAGCCTGAAAGAGGCCCTATCCATTGCTGTTTCATGGTTTGTTTTTCAACAGGCTGTTACACAAGCCTGTTGAAAAACAATGTATTTCAGTATGATAAACATTGTAAAATTGTGTCATGGCAGTGACGCTGAGGAGGTTGGGACAAGAATCAGTAATGCCACATCTGATGTAGAGAACACAGGCCTTTTAGGAAATATGTCATTTTGGATGTCTGACCTGCTTTTGGACATGTTGGACATGCTGGTTTTTTTGTTTTTGTTTTTTTGTTTGTTTTGTTAACTTTTATTAGAACAAATCCTTGACATGGTCGAAAAAAGGCGACTGGACTTCTTTTTGTTTCTTGAAGACGTTTCACCTCTCATCCGAAAGGCTTCTTCAGTTCTCAACTAAATGGTGGAGAGACCCAGGTATTTAAACCCCTGTGGGCATAGTCCCCTGGAGGTGGTTATGACCCTCTATTGATCATGTGCTTGAACACATGTGCCCAGGTGTGAAGGGGGCGTGGGTCATATTTAATCAGTGGTTTCAGTTGAAACCAACTTAGGACTCCGCTCCATTGTTTCCTGTGGCCTATTGAGGTCACTGGAACAAAGGTGTGAATGGGGGTTGAGACGTCTGGGAAGGGAGCTCAGGACAGCACTGTAAGCGGGGGAAAGTTGGTGACGTAATCCACCTCCTCTGTTCAATGATGGTTGTTCACAGTGGACATAGATGGCTTCTTTCACTCCTCTTTCAAACCATCTGTTTTCCCTGTCCAAAATGTGGACATTGGCATCCTCAAAAGAGTGCCCTTTTTCCTTCAGATGCAGATGTACTGCTGAATCTTGTCCTGTCGAAGTGGCTCTTCTATGTTGTGCCATTCGTTTGTGAAGAGGCTGTTTGGTTTCACCAATGTAGAGGTCCGAGCACTCTTCACTGCACTGAACAGCATACACTACATCGCTGATCTTGTGTTATACAAGTGTCCTTCTGCAGTTTCAGAGTTGCTGTTATGTCCTCCATTAAGTTGACAGTTTTTGACCTCTGAATCCATTGTTCCAGGGTAGGTGGATGTGGTCTAAGCCAGTTTGCAATAATAACCTTATGAGCAATTAACACAAGGGCTCATAACATATATATTGCATCACTGTCTCCAGCAGCAAAGTTTATATCATCCAGAACTAAGCGGTAGACTTCCATGGTTGTATTTAAATTTAAAATTTTCCCTATTTCCTCTTTCACCCCTCCCAGTAGACTTTTACCATAGGGCATTCCCAAACTATGTGGGAAAAGTCTCCTATTTGTCCACACTTCCACCTGCAGAGGGCACTAGCATTATTATCATAACTGGCTATCACAATCGGGGTTTTAAAAAATCTCATTCTCAGTATCCAGCTAAACTCTCTCCAGTCTGGACTATTAAGACATTTATGCCATTTACTCCAAGAATCTTCCCAGCCAGCATCATTGATTAAAACATTAAGTTCCAATTCCCATTTATTCTTTACATGGAGAGTTCTCTCATCTTGATCAGTGCATAATTTCTGGTACAGAACCGAAATAATCTTTTTAAAATCTTTTTTCTCCTCTACTACATCAGTCCAAATTGTTCAAAATCGTCCTTTTTACTTTGTCTAGTTCCTCTTGATCTTGGAGATAATGCCTTATTTGGAAGAATCTGAAGAGGTCACTATTAACAATATTGTATTCAGTTTGAAGCTGGGAAAATGATTTTAATGTTGTCTCTGCAAATAATTGATTATTGTAATCAGTCCTTTGTCTCCCCATTTACCAAATCCCTCATCAAATTTAATAGGTGCAAAATCAACTAAGCCAGTTATTCTAGATGCTCGAGATAAAGAAAGTGGCAACCCGAATTTCTTCCTAACCTTTTCCCACACCCCTAGAGTAAACATTATCCTTTCATTTTGTATCTTTAGTTTTCACCATTGTTTTCTGTTTAAAAAGGGTAAATCTGCTATGGATATATTTGCTACAGAGCATTGCTCCACCTGTAACCATTTTGTATCTGTATCCAGCCTAATCCATGAAACCAGAGCCCTAAGCTGCGCCGCCCAATAATAACTTTTAAAATGTGGGAGGACTAGGCCGCCTAAGACTTTAGAAGAACAAAGAATTTTAAGTCTCATTCTCAGACGTTTGTTTTGCCAGATGAATCTAGATATGAGCCTGTCCAGCAGTTTAAAGGTGGTGTTAGGGACTACGACCGGGAGGGAGCCAAAGAGAAAAAGTAACCGTGGCAACACATTTATCCTGATCGTTCCCCCCCTGCCCACTAGAGACAGAGGGAGAATTTGCCATCTTTCCAAATCTTTTTTAATCTGAGATAAAAGCTTTCCATAATTGGCATTATATAGCTGGGGCGAGTTATCAGTCAATGTGACTCCCAAGTACCTAAAACCATCTTTTGGATGCATATGGCGAAGAGGACAGGTGAGACTGGGTTCCCCTGTCGCACATCCCTTTTTCAGAGCAGTAGCCATTTACACGAATCCTCGAAATTGGATTTTGGTTAAGAGTCGCAATCCAACTAATGAAAGTGGTATTAAATCCCATCTTGTCCATTTTATAGCATAGGTATTCCCAGTCCACCCTATCAAACACTTTCTCAGCGTCTAATGCTAAAAGCTTTGAGGGGTGACTGTCTTTTTAGCGAATGATTGAATATTTAATACTCTCCTTATATTATTTGATCCCAGTCGTCCAGCTATAAATCCAGTTTAATTTGGCTTTATTAGGTTTTTAAACACACTTGCATCCTATTTGCCAGAATTGAGCCTAAGATTTTTACATCATTCCCAAGAAGACCTATATGTCGATAGAAGGTGCACTTTTTAGGGTCTTTTCCCTCTTTATGTATTACTGCTATTATAGCTTCTGACCATCTTTTCAGGAATCATTTTCTTTTAGCACATAGTTAAATTCTGTACATAATAGGAGTAAGTTCTTTTATAAATACGGACATGCTGTTTTCATCCAAAAGATGTATATTTTTGCATAACTTTGAAAATCACCTAAATACTGACTAGTAAATAAGCCATTTGTAATATATAAATAATTATTATACAGCATACAGAATTACTCGGCATCAGAGAAATTATATTGAATACAAATGTCAGCAATTGGGCCGTAAAGTCCAGTAAATATGTAATTATATCATTGTACCACAAAATTACATGGTGGCACTCCAAGACCATGAATGAGGTATAAAAGGGAGATCTACTAGTCTATCCATGCAATCTTACCACAGCATGAAAATAACAGAACACTGTCACCACAGGAACAGTGAGTAAACCAATCAGGTTAAACCACTACAGCTTACAAATGCATGGTTATGTCTCAAAACTCATGCATGAATAAAGCCAAGGTGTGCCCAGCTAGAATGTCTCATCCACTGAACCTTGCAAATATTCAACAACCTTGACATATAAGTGTCACTATTTTTCAGTGTAACAGGCAGGATAAAGACCCAAACACTGTAAGAAAAAAATGGGGAAAAAAATGCGTGAAATCAAAAATACGCAGCTTTATTTCTGGATGCACATCAGGTACAAGGAAGCTAGGGAATTTCAACTGGAGCTAATAATTCAACAACTAAAGGAAAACTCAGAACCAGGTAACACACTATTTAAGTGAGACAATGAGACAAAGAACAAGAAGAGGACACAAACAATATATACGCACACAAGGAAATTGGAGAGCTAGGACACAACAGGGAGCACAACTGAACAAGACAAGGGAAGCAAAACCATACACTAAGCACACGATACAAACAACACAGGGAAGCAGGCAGTGAGGGACTACAACACCTACACTAGAGGAACAAGATCATAACAGGTATAATTACATCACTGTTTTACAACACTGGCATATTAAAAAAGGCTTCCTAATAAATTTAGGTGAGCTTGGGGGCCCCCTGGTGGTCAAGTCGATCAGTCTGTGGCACTGCTCAGGTGTTATGAGAGCCCAGGTTGCTGGGAATTCATTAGGGAATTCATTAAGTTAAGGCAGTTAAGTCAACATTAAGAAGTATAAAGGAGAAATTATAACTTAGCCACAGTCAATGTTGGGGTCCTTACTCAAGAAAAGTAATGTTTTACACATTACTTGTTACTTTTCTTAAAAGTAATGTACTTAATTACTGACTGGAGAAAGCAATCCATCGCACTGCTCATTACATTACTCCATAAAATGACCTGAAATGCATTGTTGCATAATTACTATATAAACCTTCGGCTATAGTCCACACACCAACATAAATCTGCATCCTAATCCGTATTTGTGTATGAGCACAAAATATCAAAAAGCTAAGGTGACACAGACCCAGGTTCCTCTGCTCTTCACAAAATATCAAAGAAAGAGAAGGAAAGCCACCAAAATCTGTCATGTGTGAGCAGTGTGGTGAGCAGGGTGGACCCAAAAGCAGAACTCTAAAACAAGACTGAACGTAGATGATGGTTTATTTGAAGAAAATCCAAAATAAGCACAAAACCAGGAGCACTGGCACAAAAACTGAACAGAGTAACCAGAACACAACCACATCTCCATGAGGGAGGATGCAACAGAGAACTGAGGGGAAATGCAGACAATGTATACACAGGGAATGACGAGGGATAACAGGAAGCAGGTGGACAAAATCACACTAATGAACACAGGTCTGTCAAACTAAAACAGGAAGTAAACAAACCAGACAGAAATAAAGACTAAACACACACGAGGAATAGAACAGACAAAAGACCAGGAACTAAGAAACCGTGAAACACCGAGACAAGAATAGGATACAAAACCCAGACTAAACTCAACACCGTAACAAACTGAAGATCTACACAAAAGAAAACTAATAAACATAATCAGAGCTATAACAAAACCAAAAGAACACAAAACACTGGGCCACCGGCCCAGGACCATGACAAAATTAAAAAACAAACAAAAAAATAAAAGCACAAATACAAAAGCATCATGTTAACAAAGTGTTATTAAATTTATGTCTGAATATCCATGAATGATCATTTGCCTCCCAAACATCGAGTTTATTCAAACCAAATTAGTTTTAGTTCCCAAAATCATCACTTTAAAATGTATCCAGTTATTTTCTTCCATCATTGCATTTGACCAGAATAACCAGGAACAGATGACTGACAGGTGCTTTTGACTTTCTTAGGCTAAATGGTTATTTTAAAGCCATAATAGGCCTCGCATCTGTTGAACGTATTCTTCAGTTTTTGATTTCGGTCCACTCAGTTCAAAAGCCTGTCCACCATTCTGCTGCTGACGGCATCTGATGTCCTTGGCAATTCGCATGCTGGCAGCCTGTCCGCCAGCGAGGTTAACTGCATGAGGTCCAACCTGTGCGAGGAGGTGGGGAAAAAGGAGCTGACAAGCAGTCTGTAACATAAATGCACATATTATTGCTGGGACTTAGTTCTTCACAGTAAAAACCACTTAAATACAGTATTTAAAACTTACTTGAAGAGCAGTGTACTGGCCCATCAGGTATAGCGGGCATCCTTCTGTCCATTGTAAGCTTTCTGTTATGCATGGCCATCCATCTATCACCTAAATCCAGGACACTAGACATGTGTCATTAATCTATTATTATAGCCTGAGGCTGATTATATAATAAAACCATCCAAGTAATTTTCACTTATTTTATTCTCACTTCTGTACAAAAACACAGTTTTCCATGTAACTTGCCTGAATTGGGAATTCCTTCATCACTTCAGAAAGCAGCGGGTCCTGTTTCACATCAAGTTTGCAGCCGGTGGCGATCCAAATCATATCTCCAGTCCAGTGCTCCCCAGTGCTGAGGGAAAGGCTCCAGGCCTGGTTCCTGAAGCACCAGCTGGCTTCGCTCACCTAGACAGTTAGATATTGTGAGATTCAGGCCCAGATTCTTCATCCCATAATGCAGTACAGCTCTTATCTGGCATGCAATCCATACACTGTCAAGCCAGTGAGGTAACTGCTTTGTGCAACTGAGACGTGGGTGACATGTACATTTACATTTTTTTGCTCCTTTTATGTTTTATTCAGAATTCCTAAGAGCATAGCAGACAGATCTCTATTTCCAACCATTCCCCCACCTTCACCTCCACCTCCACCCCACTCAAACCTCAAATGCAGTATTTTTGCTGATGTGGCTCTCCAGAACAGTTTTTTCTTTGTGATTGCAAGAACTGCTCCACAGGAACAAGATTATGTGTTGTCAGCTTGAGTAGCTGTCATTCAATAAGAATTGCTGAAAGTGATGCAAAAATGCTACCGGGTGTTACCTGGTAAGATTACTATTGTGAGTTTTACAGCACAGACAATACCAGGCTGTGGGACATTAAGATGTTGAGAGGTTAAACTGAAAAAGAAAAAGTGGCTTTTGATACATCGTTTGGCCCCTTGTTATCTCACCAAACCTCTGTCTCTTCACCTGAACGCAGGTACGTTAGGATGCTGGAGGTGTGGCAGAACTTAGAAGTCATTTCATCTCATGTTACTCCTTGCCTTCTACACTGCACATGTACCTGACAGTATGTCTTCACATCCACCTCTCCGTTTACTATGAATGGTTGCAGGTGAGTGTAGGCCTCTGGGGTGACTGCCCCTCCTTTCCTCGCCCTTTGAATCATAGCCAGCCGTTTGTGGAGACTTCTTTCATTATAGAACTGCCGTAGGTACGCTTGGCCATCCATCTTGATGCCGTGCTCCACATGGGAGTATCGACCCACCAGGCTCTCCACGTCACCCACATCAAACTGTTTCAGCTGTGGAAGAAAACAACACAGGCTGAAATGGGTGCTCGAGTCAGACAGTATTATTATTTTTTTTTGTTTTTTTTTTTTGTTCATATGATGTTTCACACGGTCACCTGGAGGTGCTTTCTCATGACCCATGTCACGTGGCTGGCACCTTGCTGAAGTGCAATTGAGACGACATGTGCGCTGGTCAGACCTCCACCAACAACCATCACCCTCTGCCCTGACTCACACACTGCAAACAATCATGGACACACACACACACAAGCACACAGTATTTGTACAGAGAGGAACGGGTGTTATGATGGGCACCAAATGGCCAATGAAGTCTGCAGTAGCAAGAATGTTTATCTGAGAGCACAGCTTACAATATTCTGGGAAGTGTGCAAAAGCACTAGGAAATTTTTACTTTTAGGCATCAGGGCATTGAGTGACGAAATCTCACATACCTCGAGGGAGAAAAGTCTCTTTCTCGGTCCAACAGTTTGTTTCTCTAAGTTTTTGCTCTGAATTTGGCAGATGATGCATGAGATGAACCGTATGTAGCAAACGCTCCTCTGGGTAGCTTTCACCGATGCTTTTCACCCACGAAGGGATGTTTGCCATCTGGGCACGGGTCGGACCTGTTGCCATAACAACCTGGTAGGCTCTTAGGATGATGCCATCTTCAAGCTGGACTTGAAAATATTTAACTCTCCTTTGTGCCCCGTTTCCCCTCCTCATAGTCACTTTGAAGGTGTCGCCCTGAGTTTCCTCCTCCTCCTCATCTTTTAAATTTTCTTCTTTCATCTCCTTCTCATCCTCCATCACGGGCGTGATGTGCTCCACTGTTCCCTTTAGCAGGACTTTATCCAACTTGTATCTCTCCACCTGTGTGTCAACTGAAACAGCTGAGGAAACAGCAGTACTGAAATTTTGGTGGTAATGCTGCTTAAAAAAAAACAACACGCCACAAAGACAAGAAGCAACAACGTGACAGTTGATCTTTCTCAGTCCTGTTTGTTGGACCTGCCATTTATAGCAAATATTACCCAAACTGGAGGGGGAAAGAAAGCCATGAGGACCTTTTTCAAGCTGAGGATTTTGTGTTAAAATTGCAAAATAATCTCAGCTGTGTTTGTTGTAGTGAGTTTGGGGATAAAAATAAAAATCTGTAGGCCAGAGACATAACTTTTGGCTGGATCACTGGTTGTAGTTAGCACAGTCAGTTTATTGGCGTTGGTCTTTTATTAGGATTTGTCAAAGCGAGATGTAAGCAAATGTAGTGTTACACACTGGTGGCATTGTGTGTTGAATTTGAAAAGCTCCAGCTGTGGTTATACTCAGCTAAAACTAAACTAAAACTAGGTGAGAAAAAACCCCCAAAACATTTTAGTTAAGTAAAATAACTTGGTAAAAATCACAGCCTGCCTGATGAGGCTTTTATGGACCTGTTTATTGAGACTTTGGAAATCTGCAAGACTGTGAGTCAACTGCTTTAAAAAAATTCTGTATTTTTATTACAACACCTGTACCGATTTTCTTAAATCTCTCTGACACACGCTACATACAAAAATGCTTAAAAAGACTGAAAATAAACATCTTCAAACAATAAAAACTAAACTGTCTAATGAAAACTTCTCATTTTATGATTCAAAGTGTTCTTTCTCAAATGTTAAAGACCTCGTGTCAGCGTGTTAGTCCAGACTTACTGTAGCTCCAAACAAGCACAAAATTCAGAACACAACATTTAAGTTCCAGTTTGCTTGCTTTAGGACACTTCTTTTATTCAGGAACACCATCGATGTGATGTTAGAAGAGCAGTAATCAAAGCTGAAATATTCTCATTAGAAACTGTACCTGTTAATACAGCAAACACTCAAACAAGTCAAGCATACACGCTTATTAAAAATCCATTCACTGCCTGTAGTTCATTAGCACACACGGCCACTCTGACCTGCTCCTTAAAGAAATCCACAGTAAGTTTGGCGCCTGGCAGACTGAAGGATAAACTCTTCTTTAGCCCTGAGTTGATGTTTAGACGTTTCTTCTCTTTCTTGCCAAGCCTCATGTCATTGAAGAATGCATTTTCATCCAGGATATAAACCTGCTCTGGAAGGCTGTGAAGCTCTGCCGAGCGCTCGTACTTTAAAGCAAACTCCTGCAGCGCTTTCTGTCGAGACAGATATTTGCACATTAACACTGTTTCTGCTCATGCTAAATCCACCTGCCTCATTTCCATTGCAGGGAAATTTGTGTTTTTAACCTTATTCAGAGGGTCTGTGTGCACCAGCGAGTGTGAGCGCAGATGAGTGATGTTCAGAGCTGTGAACTGGCTCTCCCACAGAGCAGTCCACTCTCCGTAGGTGTCCACCACTCTGAGACTCAGCAGGGGGGAAACAGCCCTCTCTGATGTGGCTGACTTTGCCTGTTGCTCCTCCATCGTCCGGCCAGTAGAGGCTGCTCACAAACAATGTACTGTAAAGACTGAAGTATGATTTATTACAATACTGCACTAATCTAAAAATGCAAGTATTTGCATTTAAAATTGTATTGTTGTTTTAGCATCTTAATTTGTAAACAAAGTGATCAGTTCCAGTAGTAAGTACTTTTTTCAAAAGCTAATTAAAAACTCGCCTGAAAAAAGTCAGAATTATTTCTTTCCTTATTAAGAGAAAATCTGTGTTGATGCTATCATTTTAATAATTCTCTATGAGACATTTTACAGTTTAATGATTTGTATTTTAGCCAACAAAGTGTCACGAAACTGCTTGTTTTGTCTGACCAACAGGTCCAAATTAAATTCTTGGTTTGCCAAAATAAAGTACAAGTCATCATCAGTCTGGCACTTCTACATAACAATGACTCATCAGTTCACAATCAGTTCATTTTGCCTCAACAACTTGATTAATTAAATGTTTTTCCACTTAACGCTGAGCCTGAACAATGCTGTATGACTGTATTGTAAAATCTTCACAGTTGTGAGATAAGTAAGGCACACTGTACCACCTGCTGCCCTCTTCTTCTTCTTCTTCTTCTTGTTTGTGCTGAGTTTGCTGCTGGATGTTTCTGTGCCTGGCTGAGACTCTGGTGGATCAGAGCGGGAGGTGGAGAGCAGCGAGTCGTGTCTAACGTCTGAGCTTGGGTCCCAGTCATTGCTGGATAACAAGCTAGCCAGGGTTAGGGCATGAGGCCCGCTTCCTATTATCAAAACATCGTGTATCACCATCTGTAACACACATGCAGTAATGTTGTCAAACATAAGACAACAGGACAATTCTGTACTGCATGTCATCTTAGAAGCTTACATAGAAACTCAACTGTTGTGTTAAATTTCAAACAACACAGTTTGACCAAACTTAAATTATCCTACTGTCTTGCCAGGAGTTAAGCAAGTAAAATGCTACTTATTTTGGCTGGAACAGTGTCAAAAACACGCACATGGTCATGCACATTTTCTTAGTGTATATTTAGAACATCACAGCACCTGATTGGATTTGAATTATCAGCTTATCGCAGCTCCTGAGATGGTGAAAGCGTGCCTCTTCTGACGTACACTGGATGGGGGGGTCCACTGTGTGCCGCTGTCACCAGTTTTGCGACAGTGGAGTGGTGCTTCTCATGTAACTCAATCCACCTGAACATCTACAGATTTAGCTGGATGTCAGTGGCTCCACAGGGCACGCTGGAAATAACTCCAGAATGTGTGTCTGCTTGTTTGTGTGTGTGTGTGTGCTTGTGTAAATTTAGTAACAACTCATCCCAGTAGCAAAACATCAAAGTCACTGCATAGCAGATATGTTTGCAGTCATTCAGTCATGTTAAAAAGAAATTTCCACAGGACTCTACGTGCAATAAATATTTTCAGAATTGCTTTATCAGTCTCTCCCATTCTTGAGGAGGGATTTTTGCTCTTGTTGAAATGCTGTCCAGCCACAGCATTTCAACTGGGTTGATGTCTGAACTTTCCCTGAACTATTACAACACCTTGCTTATTTTCTTTTACCATAACTTCACATTTGACTCTAGAATACTTTGATACACAGAGGGCTCATGATCAACTCAGTGACTACAAGGTGTCCATCTCCTGTGGCTGCCAAACATCGCCAAAATCAAATCATCACCCCTCCACCACCATGTTTGACAGTTAGTATGAGGTGTTGCTGATGTGTTGTGTTTGGTTTTCACCAAATTGCACGGTGAATTTACTGGGACATCCACTACTGTAAAGGTTGTGTCACTGTGTTACTACACTCCTAAATGCTCCTGTGAAAACTTTCTTTATAACTTTTTATGCACTAAAAACATTTTTGCCTCATTTATTTTACCATATAAAGGTCTCATTGAGAATAAAATTGACTGTCAGATGGACTGAAACATAATGTCCCACATGTATTCTATTGGATTTAGGTCAGGTGAGTGTGGGGTCAGTCAGTAGTATCAATTCCTTCATCCTTCAGGAACTGTCTGCATACTCTCACCACATGAGCCATTGTCATGTACCTGGAGGAACTGAGGACACGCTATATAAGCACAGGATATGACAATGTGGGGAAGGTTTTCATCCCGATACCTAATGGCAGTCAGGTCATGCTGAACAATGTTACAGGCAGCATAACGTTCTTCACAGCTTCTCCAGATCCTTTCATGCTTGTCATATGTGCTCAGGATGAACCTGCTCTCATCTGTGAAAAGCGCAGGACACCAGTGAACCTGCCAGTTCTGGTGTTCTGTGGCAAATGCCAGTCAGGTTCCACTGTGCCGGGCAGTGAGCACAGAGCCCACTAGAGGATGATGGGCCCTCAGGCCAACCTCATGAAGTCAGTTTCTGATTTTTTGGTCAGAGACATTCACACCAATGGCCTGCCAGAGGTCATTTTGTAGGGCTCTGGTAGTGCTTATCCTGCTCCTCCTTGTAAAAAGGAGATGGGTTAAGGACCTTCAATGGCCCTGTCCAGCTCTCCTAGAGTAACTGCCTCTTGGAATCTCCTCCATGCTCTCGAGACTGTGCTGAGAGATAGAGAAAGCCTTCTGGCAGTTGATGTGCCATTGTGGAGGAGCTGTGCAACCTCTGTGGGGTCCAGTTATTGCCTAATGCTATCAGTACTGACACTGACCCAAGCCAAATGCAAAACTAGTGAAAAAAGTCAGAAAAATTGAGCAGCTGAAACTAATTACTGACCAAATCAATATCCCAGAACTTAAACTGACTTCATGCTATACTCTGATTACAAAGTGGTTCTTTAATTTTTTTGAGCAGTGTACATCAACCTTAATAAATCAGCTCATCTTTTTAATTAAGTCTGTTTGTGTCCTGCATTTGAGTCCTAACTCTACGACCCACACAGTGAACTATGACAAATTTGTGTATGAATATAAATTTTTGCAAATGTTTAAATAGTATTTGGTTGTGACTCTTAGCTGCTGTCTATTACAGGTTATTTGTTGACACTAACTATATATAAAGCTGAAAACAGCTTTTTAAACACTCCAAACTGAAAAACATTTTTTTTTGTTCCCTTCTTATCATAAACGGTGTTGAGGTAAGGCCAGAAAAATGTTTAAGCAGAACCTTTGGTTGACCTTCTGAATACAAATTATCACATACACAAACAGACTTAATAACAAAAGGTAAGCTGATTTTTACATTGTTAGACATTTTTATAATTAATGCATGAATCCTTGATTTGTGGCCAAAAATTAGTCTCATGCTGTTAGAGTGACTTTGACCTTTGACTTCCAAAATTAATATTTGTGCCAAGCTTTAAGAATTTCTCTGCAGGCTTTAAAAGTTATCACCTTCAGTTGAATCACCATGGTTGTTGGTGGCATAAAAAAAAAAAAAAAAAAACACCATGAAAATGTCACAAAACTCAAACAGGTCTGTTTCCCTGAACTCGTGATAGGTTGACTTTTTTTTGGACCAATAATATATTGAGCAGGTAAAAACTGGTCTAGATGAAATATGTACAACAGTAAAATCCTCCCAATTAGAAGAGATATTTATTTAATATAGATATTTAATAGAGATATTTATTTTTTAACCTGTGAGTGAATTTTTTTTTTTTTATTATTCTTTTACTACTACCTATACCTTTGGTTTTGAATGGAGGAATTTTACTTATACTGGACTACTTTCACATTCTGGTATTGCTGCTTTTTCTACAACAGGTAAAAACACTGTAACTAACTGAGCAGTTTGTGAAAATCCAGCTGGATACGTAGTTACACTGCACATTTTCATTACAACTGTCACAGAGGAAGAAATGCTCTTCTAGCAGTTGACACGTGATCTGTGAAATACTGTAAATCTGCCTGCTGTAATTTCCTCTTGAAGCTGTTGTTATTCTAATTTTATCCTTGTCATTGCTATTGTTAAGGAACCTAACCAAGTGGAAGAAGAGCATGAGTAATACTATATAGTAATACTACATGATAATAGTGTAGTCATCAGTTCAGTACAGGGAAGTGTGTGGCTGTTCAAACAATTTTATTGCCAATAAGAAGATTTTTACATTGAAGTCTCACCTTCTTCTTTCATGCAATTTGCAAGTTCTGCTTTCTAACAAAACCATACATTGTGTCCCCTTTTGATTAAAAATGTCCTAATCTTCTTTCACTTCCTCTGTTGACAGAAGTTCCCTCAGTTGCACTTCCTCTTTTGTAATCTGAAAAGTTGAAGCACAAATGCTCTGAAAGCCTTAAAAACTGCCACTTTCACCAGAGCCTGCTTCATTCTTTGGTGTTACAGTATCTAGAGCGGGCACTGCTATCACCATGGACATGATGGTAGGTGACAAAATCTAACTGTCCCCCTAGCAATGAGCACTGCATATAGTGAGATACGCTTAAAAGATGACAATGACATGATTGCTCACTGTGTTAAAGTTCAAGTTAAAGTTTGCGTTCTGTTCATGAATTTTAGGATTCTCTGGTTAATGGTGGTGTGCTGATTGCACACCAGATCCATGAGGGAAAGCATCAGTATGAAGTGGAAAATGTAGTGAATTACAAAAAACAGGCTGGAGGAAATCCTTTCATCAGGTAGAACTTTAACAGACTTTTTGCTTTCAGCTATTTTCTGCCATCTAACAGTGAAACAACTAATACTGTTTTAATGTTAAACTGACTCACACAGACCTCCAACTTCATCTTATGGATTTTCTTTTTTAGCTTTCATTTTTTTTTTATTATTCTATTTTTATTGTTGTTTTTTATTATCATTTTGTGTACTCACATTTAGATTCTGTGTAGTATTAAGAATGGTCTGTTTGGTTATTAATAAATTTAATTTCATGTCTGGTGGGGTGAAAGCTAAATAAATAAAAATAAAGCATTTCGTCTCAATAATTTTTATTTTCCTGACACATTTCTTTTTGGTTTTTTTTGTTAGAAAATGTTACTCTTTGTTACATGAAGATGGTTAGATTCTATACTTGTTTTATTTACTTATTTATTGTTTCTTTTTTATCAGGAAAGGAGACAAACTGCTGCAGGTAAATGGCATTGACCTGAAAGATCTCACGCCTAAGGATCTGGCAACAGCGTTAGCTGAGGGTAATCCAATGCTGGTGAGTTCAGGGCTTCTTCAGTTTATAGATTTTATTTTAAAGTCAGTTTTAGGAGAATAAATATGAAATAAAATAAACAGCTAATGGCGTTTGTCTTGTCTTTCATATATGAAATGAGACATTATTGTTTAATACATTAATCAATATTAAATTGTTTAATATAATTCAAATGCGTGTGTTTATGTTCTTTATGATCTATAATCTTGCTACTTTTTAGGTTGTTTATGTGTGTTAGTATAAGGCTGTATATCTTAGATTTTTCATTCTGTCAGTTTTTGAGTATTTTTTTTCTCTTTTTTCAGTGTTCACTTTTATTTTGGTCTCTCTCCTCCTCTTTAGACAGTCCACAAACCAGCCAAGGAACAGAATTGCACCCCTTCCCTGACACCCCCGACTGAGGACTCTTTGCAGCCTGTCTCTAAAGAGTCCACAATACTGAAATTTGGCTGGGAGATGACAAGGGAGGATGACTCGGAGAAGAATGAGGTGAAGCAGCAGGGAGAAAAAAAGGAGACGGAGGATAAAGAAGAGGATATCTGCCCAGAGAAAACCGAGGAGAACAAGATGTTCATTGTTGAGATGACAAAAACTAGTATCTCTTTGGTGAGAGGCAGGGGCTGTGATGAGATGGGATGCACCCTTAGTGACATTATCATGGTGTCAGAATCCAGCACGGTGACGCTTGGTGAGTGGCATGGGTTTTACTCTCCTGCCTTTCCTTATCTTCTTCTATCATGATTAACTGCTGGTGATGTAATGCAAGTATCTGAATTGAGTTTTTCTTTTGTTTTGTTTACATTTGTGGTTATCTAATGGGGAAGCAAAATTGTGAAGCCAAAAAATGTGTCCTGCTAGCTGTCATGACCATGACTAAGCATTTTTATCAGCAGAGCCTCATAGATGTGTGTTGTACAACTCTCTACAACTGGTAGGATTAATTCATATTAAGGGGAAAAAAAAACTTTGAGGAAACAAGCACCTATGAGAGTCGAGGTCAATGTGAAGAATACGAAAGCACTACAATATATAATCACAGTTCCAATCACTCTCCATCACCTTTGTTTGGGACATGGCTTATGAACAGCATGACTTTCTTCCCTTTCTTACTTTCAGTTCCAAGAGGAAGCACCAGTTTCCGCCAGGAAAAGTTTTTAAACGTTTTAGTCGAACATGTGGCCACTCACCACTACCTCAGAGGCGTCCGTTCTCAGAGTGTCATCTACACTTCACCAAATCCAGGTTTGTCTTTCCGAGCAGCACACATCAGCGTGGCACTCATGGATTACAGATGAGTTTTTTCCACAGAGCTTTTAGATGCTGTCATCCACTCATTATCACATTTCATTCAATGTTAGGTAGTGCAGGAAAAAGTTCTGTTCTGATGGAGAAACCACTGTCATTGCTTAGATGTTTTGTTTTTCTTTTGTGTTCAGAGAAAATTACTATTTACTACTACAAGTCAAATGGTATAAGATGGGGTTCCACCGGGGTGCCAGTGGTCCTAAACCTCACTGATTCCAACTGCTTCCTCAGGTGCTGCAAGCAAGCGGACACAATGCTCCTAAAACTGGAGGTAATAAGAGTATGCTCTTGCTTTTGGCTGATTTGTGGGACTGGTTGACAGTGAGATAAAAATACAGCCACTCTTTAAAAAAAAAAAAAAGTAAAAAGCTAAATAAAATCTGCTCATCTGAAATGTGAATTCTCAGGGGTTGAAAGCACTGCATGTCAGTACTGTATCTGTCCCCTGTTCTATCTAGATACTCCTTGGTATGCAGTAGTTAAATGAGAAAAGAAGGCACAAGGATGCAACTTACTGTCTGGAGTCAGAGGCGACCACCTCCACAATAAACTGCTTGTGGGGGTCTGGTTGCTGGAACTGAACTGAACAAATGTTTGAGTTCTTGATGGTGTATAAAGATGGTAATAAGCACTTAACACAAAATGCAGCCAGTACTTACGGGAACAGGAATATACACTAATCACTTTATTAGGTACACCTTGCTAGTACATGGTTGTACCTTTTGCCTTCAGAACTGCCTTAATTCTTCACACAGATTCAACAAGGTGCTGGAAACATTCCTCAGAGATTTTGGTCCATATTGACATGATAGCATCACACAGTTGCTGTAGATTTGTTGTCTGTACATCCACGGTGGGAATCTCCCATTCCTCCACATCCCAAAGGTGCTCTATTGGCTTGAGATCTGATGACTGTGGAGACCATTTGAATACAGTGAACGCATTGTCACTGTCAAGATCAGCACCAAGACTCAGGTAGGCTGTGGTGTTTAAATGATGCACCACTGGTACTCTAAGGGGACTAAAGTGTGCCAAGAAAATATCACCCACACCACCAACACCAAGCCTGAAATGCTGATTCAAGGCAGGATGGATCCATGCTTTCAGGTTAATGCCAAATTTTGACCCTATACTATCCAAATGTCACAGAGGAAATTAAGACTCATCAGACCAGACAATGTTTTTCCAGTCTTCTGTCATCCAAATGGTGAGTCTGTACAAATTGTAGCCTCAGTTTCCTGTTCCCAACTGACAAGAGTGCCACCTGGTGTGGTCTTCTGCTGATTTAGTTTAGTTAAGTTTATCTCCTTAAGCGTTTGATGCTTCAAACGTGCTCTTCTGCATACTTCTGTTACTGTTGCCTTCCTATCACCTCAAAGCAGCCTGGCCAATCTCCTCTGACCTATGGCATCAACAAGGCATTTTCACCAAAGGAACTGACGCTCACTAAAAAGTTCCTGTTTTTCAGCCCATTCACTGTAACCCTTAGAGATGATTGTGTGGGAAAATCCCAGTAGATCAGCAGTTTCTGAAATACTCAGACCAGCCTCTCTGGCACAACCATGCCATGTTTAAAGTCACTTCAATCTCCTTTCTTCCAAATTCTGATGCTCATTTTAATCTCCAGCAGGTCATCTTGACCATGTTTACATACCTAAATTCACTGAGTTGCTGTCATCTGATTGGCTGGTTAGGTAGTTGTGTCAAACAATGAGTCAACATTGGTTTTGAATCTTGGTTCTTAAGACTCCTATTGTTGTTTTGGGAATATAAAACAAATGTGATGCTGAATAAGTGTGAACTTATTTCCTTAAATCTTACTGGGGTAAATTGTGTTTAATTTCATTGTGACTTGAACAAGATGTTTACCAGGAATGGGGTATTTTCAAGCAAAGTAATCCATGCTTTCATCCATTTAGACATGTGAAAAGGAGAGGCTGAAGCAGATCTCCAAGAGCGATGAGAGTACCCTCTCCTTTGTGTTCTACATGAGGGGTGACGCGGTCAAACGACGGAAGTTTGAGTCAGCTTTACATCGCGGCTGGTACATCAATGTTTTCGACACAGACTCAGTGGGTATGGCAACCTTCGATGGTCATGCAGAACCTCAGTCCTTTGTCTTCATCATTCAAAAGTGATGCAGAGTCATTTTCAATACTCAGACAAGTCAGTTAAACCTTTAACATTTTCTTGTAAATATTATGTTTGACTTAAATGTTACATTAAAAAAAAAAAAACATGACGGGTACTCTTGTGTTTGAGCTTCCTGGTTTAACAACACAAACCAATGGCAGTGTGTCAGATTCTGCTCTTGCAGAGATGCATAGTTATCCATTCACATTAAGGCCATGCCTCCACACAGCTGCCATTCCACATGTCCCTACCTCAGAGATCACATGGGAAATTATCTAAGACCGCAGCTGTAGTGTTATTGCTTGAGTTGGTAAACTGCCTCAGTGAACTTGCCTCCAGTGATGGGCGAGTCATCCACCTCTGCTTCCTGTATGGGAGCATTTCAGTAGAATGGAGGAGATCATTGAAGTATTCTTTCCACCATCCAACTACGTCCTCATTCTTGTCCAGAAGTCTTGTTTCCATGAACTCCCTGAACTTCTCCCACACCCAAGTTTTTATTCATCTACTGCCAGAGCCACACTCTGCTTGGCTCTAACATGGCAGGCACCAGCCACCTTGTAGCCACAGCCCTGTGAAGCGGCTTCAACAATGGAGGTGCGCAACATGGTCCATTCAGACTCAGTGTCCTTGTCCTCCCTCTGAATGGTATCAGAGTTCTGCTGGAGGTGGGAATTGAAGATCTCACAGACTGGAGCCTCTACCAGATGCTCCCCGCTCACCCTCACGCCAGGCCTGCCCAGCTTCCTACCCCGCCACCTGATCCAGCTCACCACCAGGTGGTGATCGGTTGACAGCTCAGCTCCCCTCCACCCGAGTGTCCAGAACAAAACTCTGCAGAACTGATGATACAATTATGAAATTGATCATCAACCTGATACATACTGTGTCTACTGACATGTGAATGCAGCTGGGGTAACTGGGATTGTTTTAAGTGGTCTTTTAAGCTGATGTTATTGATTGTTTGTTTTTGAATAAATATTGTGTAAATGTTTGAAACAAAAGTAACAAATTAAAACATTATCAAATTTTAAGTAAAAAACATGATAATGTGGAAATTGCTTTTTATTTAACACTTTTATTATGTACATTGTTATAAGACATTGTGGGGAAAAAAATACACATAACATGAACTATATAATGGCCCGATGTATTAACACAAGTGTATTTAAATGTTAATATTTAGAAAGTCATTTTAATAACACATCTCATATCTACTGAAAATCACACTTTTAGGCTTTGATCGTATAATCACCTCATACAAATGTGCTTCTGTTAGCTTACTCATTACTCACTGCTCCGAAAAGAAATGCATTTTTTTGTACACATGCAAAGTACAGTTTGTAAACTCTATCATAATTTTTTTTAATGCAATAATTCACAACATTTGACATTTTAGCAAATTGTTCTGGTTCTTTATCAAAATATAATAAAACTAGCCTAAAACAACAGCTGTGGAATGATTTCTGTATTTGAAGTGTGCATTTTTCTGCAAGTTGGAGGCATCACACATAAATGTGACTTAAGCGGTTTTATTTTTAAAAGCATATTTTAATCCAGTGTTTGCAGTTTATTAGCTGCTGTATTTAGCATTTGAGCCAAAGGCTTAGTTCATTCAAGTATTCACAAAGTAAACCTCTGTCATACTTAAATACACATAATTGCACTTTATAGGGTCTTACAAGGTAATGCGTTAAATGTATTACTTGTTGTACCACAAAATACTGCATAATGTTAGTGTATCATAATAGCATATTTTAATAACATTGACATGAAAGTATATTACATAAATGGTAATTAAGGATCCTGTTTATTAACAGGAGTATGCTCTATACATGAGCTGTGAGGGTCAAACTCCTTTGCAAACTAAACTAAGTGATCTTCCCTCTGCTCTGCTGTGACGGGGGTGGACTCAGAATCCAGTTTGTTCACTGTCATTGTCATCGTAGGCTTTGTTAGTTTGTCCATCAGTGGATGAATCATAGGGGTTGTCCACACCAGGCTTTTTCCTATAAGCACAGGAAACAACATGTCTCATAATTGTGCACGTAATTCATTTCATTTGTATTTTTTTCATTTTATTGATTTAGCCTGGAAGTCTAATTGAGATCAATATATCATTTGTGAGAAGGGGCAGACTAATGATCTGATTATGAAAATATACAGCTGCATAAACACACCCGTGATCACACATTTTCATCCCTCTAGACATCAAGTGCACACAAATGACACTCGCACAAACATATATATTGGTCTACTCACTTCCTGCGCTCTTTGACACCAGCGACAACAAGGTAGACGCCAGCTAGCACCACAATGCCCATAACCACACCAAATACCACCAGCCACACCACCACGGGTTGCTCTGTGGGTGAGGCCAGTGTCGGCAGGATACCCGCGAACTCCAGCGTAATATCATCTAACTGGAAGGCTTCATTGATCCGGCCTCGAGATAACCTGGAATGGATTTTAACTGGCTTTACTATTGCTTACACCTCATAGTTAACCTTAGGCAACATTACCTCCAAGCTGGTTATATCAGATATAACTGGGGGTAATTAAATTGTAACCCTTATTGTAGAAATTATTTGAAGGCTACATTTTAGCAATGACGGCTGTAACAGAGCCACAAGTGTCACAAAATATTTTGCCCCAATTCATTTTACAGATGCTAAAAGAAAAAAGGTTTGAACTGCTGGACTCCAGTACTAATCCTGTGAGGACCATGAATGTGTGAATAAAGCAGCAATTTGATGGTAATTCATGTTGTAGTGCTTAAGTTCAACATTGCGATCCAAAGACCTTCTGTGACAAAAAGGTTTCTAAATAAATGCATTAGCTTGGCTATTACAGCTGCTTTAAGATGCTGAGCTCAGTGCTTTGGAGCACCAAATGCTCTTGAGCCTCACCTGATGGCTGCCTTCAGATCACTCTTTGGGATGAATTCGGTGGGTGTGATTGGGTTTTTGGCCACAATGTAGAAGGAAACTCTGGGAGTCTCCTTATAGGTGATGACATCATTTGCTCTGCATGTGCAAACAGAGAAGAATCAAACTAATGTGCTAGGAAAATATTTAGAAAAAAAAAAAGAATAAATTCTCGTTGCATTTATGTCCCAGGGTGACACTAGATACTGACGTAAAAAGAAGAGTCTCGTTCTTCTGGCTGTAGTACTGCCTCAACGCAAATGCAATGTTGGCTCTGAACAGGTACAGCTCATTGGCATTCCAAGGGTACTGAAAGACAAATTAATTCCAGAACATTTGCCATGATATCAAAAAGGCAGCACTTCATAAATACAAAATTCGTATACATTTTCAGGTGCAAAAACACTCCTATTAAAGATTTTTAGTACTCACAGCATTATCGCCCATGGCAGCCTTTAAACTTATTCTCACTTTAATGGAATATTCTGGATCTGTAAAGAAAACAAAACAAACAATGTATTCAGTTAAAGACATTTTACACATGTGCACCTGTGTGTTAAATGTGCTCCAGCTACTCCACCATTATTTTAGCTAGCATAAAAACTGGAAACAAGAGAGAACAGATAGCTGTAGGGATCAAGGCCCAAATGCAGCTAGACACACAAACAGTTCATTTACTTCACTTTAAGAACCAGTGAAAGCCTAAAGGCTAACGGGACCAGGAAAGATGTAGGAAGGCCGGTGACAAATTAAGGACAAGGACATCTGGTAATAGGACAGTAATAGAAAAAATGACTGCGGCATGAATTGCAACACTTCTTTGCGTAAATTGTAAAAATTCCACATAGTGGTCTTTTGGGGCTAGGTGATGCTGGACTTATGGTGACAACTAGACTCAAGTAAATTACTGTCAGTTCTAAAGTTTGTGTACACATCACTCAGCGACCTTTAGAGGTCCTAATGCAGAGCAACAGTAGCGTCACAGAGTGGTATCAGTCTCCTCATATGATTCTCAGTAAAGTAGAGACAAAAAGCACATTACCAGACATGTAATACTCCAAAAAGATTTTTTTTTAGAATAGAATAGAATGTCTTTATTGTCATTTTATAGGATGTACAATGAGATTGGAGGGCCACTCCTGTTCAGTGCCATGCAATAGAAAGTCAAACTTTCTAAAATAAAAAATAAAACACAATATATTAAAAAATATGCAGAAAAATAAAATGTATAAAAATATATACAGAAAATAAAATATATTAAAAATACAGAAAATAAGAGAATGTATAAAAATATATAGTTGTAAAAAAAAAAAAAGTATATCCTCCTGAGACCTGAGCTCCTGTTTGAGATGCATTTTTAATTTCTCCTCAATATTTGTGATCAGATGGACCGGAACTGTATATAAACTAAGCTTTCTCTTTGGACAGGAAGTTGTATTTCATTACATGGTTGTTACATACTGTTGTGAAAAAAAGATGGGATTATTTTATAGCATAACACAACAAAAACAACATAACTTAACAAAGTATAAAACACTGTAGAGGAACCAGGGTCTCAGGAGGATATACATATAATAATGAAGATGGTGAATATTGCACTTGGTGAATGAGTATTGCACTAGTGAATGAATATTTTTAGTGCTAATAATTTACAGTGTCTTTTGTACTCACATGGATCTTCACTCCAGCCTACCATCCTGTTGTGCTTCTTGTTAGCTGCCTGCAACCATTCATAAAGCTTTTGGAAATAGTCCAGCAGAGGTTGGGCATCCATCCTTGTGTCACCGGATATTGCTTGCAAAGCCCTAGTCCAAGACTTGGACCTTCCGAGTTCTAACATATTCCTAGAAAAGAATAATGATGATGACGATAAATTACTGTAGCACTTAAATATGCGTGCCACAAAGTGTAATAAAATGTGCTAGAGCAAAATGGAAATCATGCACTATTTATGTTTTAGTTTCAAACGCCTAGATGGACTACCCAGAAAAAATAAACAGAAACAAAGCAACTGCTCTATTGCTGTGATGAGAAACTCTGCTCGAGCACTGCTAAATGAAGAACAGGAAGTATGTACCTTAGCTTGGTTCCTGCTTCAGTAGAATTAGTGATGTCACACGTAGACAGATCACCTGTATGACCAGCTGCATTGCAGAGCGCTTTTTGGAACTGAAACTGGTAGATGGTTCTTGTGAAATACCTGAATTGAAAATAGTAACAAATGGACAAACATGCACACAGGTTCAGTTTAAAGTGAACTGAGAAACGCAGCAATGGACATAACTGATTAGATATAGGAATTAAACCAATCCAGAATCAATACGTTTATTTACATGCAAAGCTGCTTCACAGTGGGATTGTTACCTGATGAAAGAATAATCTCCAGATACATGGAAGAGAGCAGGTGGGTCACAGTAAGTCTCGTCTCTTGGCACTGGCTCCATCACCCCTACCAGTTCTCTCCTATTAGGACAACACAGAATCAGTGCAGATGCAAACTGACAGACCTGCAGTGAAGCAGCCGCTGAACTGCACGACATGAAAACCTTTTGTTTTCTTTGTTCTTCTTGTTTACTTTTATTCCACAAACATGTGGGTGTGGGTAATGGATGATAGGTACTGATTTATAAATAACTGGACATGAATAACTTGAGCTCATTATATGAAATTAAACAACGGTATATTTCTGACTAACTAGGCAGCTCATTCTCTTTCTCTTGCTATACTTTTTTAAAAGACAGAACACATTTTGGGGTCAACTTGAAAGAAAGGCAGACATGAAAAAGTGAGGTCAGAGGTCAAATTTGACATATTTGGATGTAAACTATAATGTGATATTTAGAATCCCCATATATCAGTATCATTCCCTAAATGTTACCAACACAAACAAAGGCAGTATAATTTAAAATTTTAAAGATAAAATATGTTTTTATGAAAGTTTGTCCTTATTTGACCTCAAAGAAGAGGTCCATAACTTGACAATACTCACCACACTTGTAATAATCATGGTCTCTAAGTCTTTTTTGTCAATTTTCAACCAATAAATCATTAAGCTGACCTTGAGGGCCTTAGTGGATACAAGCTAAATTTTAATGAATTGTTAACACAACCCTGCTCTACACTCTTACAAAGTTTTATCACAATTAATTTAAAACTTTTCAAGCTATTTGTTGGTTTACGGACAGAATGACACGCACGCAAACACTATCAAAAATATAACCTCCTTGGTGGAGGTAATAAACACTAGTGGCTACTGGTTAAACTCTCAATCATACATGCCTATACCATAACATCCACAATGTTGGGCAGATGATGTGGCATGTTTCAGATCATGAGCTGTTTCTCTCCTCCTCCATACTTTTCTCTTTCCATCATTCGGCTACAAGTTGATCTTGGTTTCATCTGTACACAGACTGTAATCTCACCTTCTTATTCTTGAGTGTAACAAGTGGTTTGCACCTTGTTGTAAGCTCTCTGTATTTCCATTCATGAAGGCTTTTTTTGATTGTAGACTTTGACAATAGCACACACAGTGTGTTTGACTTAGAGAGCGACATTTCTTAACCAAGGAAATAATTTTGTTATCATCCACTTTAGTTGTCTTCTGTGATCTTTTAGGCTTTTTGGTGTTATTGAGCTGGCCTGTGAATTCATTCCTTTTAAGAATGTTGATTTGGCCACTCCTAAAGTTTCTGCTTTCCCTCTGATAGGTTTATTGCCTAATTACGACCTCCTTCATTTGCGTATCACTTTATACCACAAATCACATCTTGTTTGATTTAAAATTCTCTGGTGGTGCACAGAGGGGGAAAAAAAAGTCCTAGCCCAAAAATCTACAAACCTAACTGGATTTGATCACAGTGAATTAAACTTTGTGTGTATACTATTTACTGCGTAACTCCATTATTTACAGATGCTTCATCTGGGCCTTTATTTGATACTTCTGCTTACTTCATCTCCCACCAGCGTTGCATCCATTCATCCTTGGTGATGTTCCCTGCAAACACTTGCCACCTCCATTCCTCCAGCATGTAGGTGAATGGCAGTGTGGCCACAATAGTGAGCGCCTGTTTCAGCAGAAAGTTGATCTCTGTGTCTGTAAAGCAATAAACACAAACACAGTTTATGGTTTAGAGTGAAAAGGTAAGGACATTTTTACAAATGCTGTTTATGGCTTCTTTATTAGACACTATAAATCAATGATCATAATATCTACTGGCCAGCAGCTGATTATTTACCAAGCGGCAAACAGCGTGACTGAAAGACAGTGCTAGTGCCAAAAACCTTTCCTCAGGTCTCAACATGTGACACACCAGCACTTGGGTCTGTCTGAGTTTGGATGTTGGGCATATATTGTACGATGGAGCTCCTGTAGAGGCTGTAGAGGCCAGAAAACTAAACCACTGCTAATAAAATGAAGTTAACGAGCTGCATACAAGGACTGCAGAGTTAGGTTGTTGCTCTTTGTATGTTGCTCGCTCCAAGCAACCACTTTCACATATCTGATGTTATTATAAATCTACTGATTAAAGCAGCTTTAATGTTTTGGAGATCCAGTACTGTCTACATCAGCTGTACCATCATCATAAATGAAGTCAGCGGGCAGGAGTTCCAGGCTTTGAAGGTGTTTGGGTGTTGCAGCGGAGAGGGACATGATTTCTCCAACACCCTCATGGAAACCCTCATTGGCTCCATCCCTCAGAAGGTAGGAGAGATTGCGGTAAGCCATCTGGTACTGGTTGTGACCCATTTCGTGGTGTGCTGTGAGGAAGTTGTCCATGTTGACCTGGGTGCACATCTTGATCCTGAAAACATTACAGGAGAAATGTTGATATCAGCAATTAGATTATGTGATAGAGACATTTCATAATACTCTACAATATCAGCGAGCAATAAAACAGCCCATGCAATAACATGTTTTGATGAGTTCAATATATCAACCAGTGGACTCCAAGTTCTAAAAAAACAGAATAAATAACTAAAAAGACAGCATCAGTCAGTCATTTTAAACCAAGCTGACACGTGAGTAACCACTGAATAGCTTTTTTCCACTGGAGAAACCTTGTTGCTCTGGACAGGGTTGGGGTAACTATATGGATTAATATTTTACAGCCACTTTATCAGCACAAAAGAATGATAAGAGATTAAACAATATCAATGTTCCAGGTAGTTTATATTTATGGCTATCATAATTCCCTGTCAACTTGCTTCTAAAGCACAAAAATCTGAAGAAAAGAAATCTGAAGAAAAGAAAACTGAGTACAAAAGTCTTGAGCCACTCCTCATTTCTTTATATTTTGCTAGGAAAGTGGGAAGTAAATATAGTATTTAAAATTAGTTCTATGCTATTAGTTTTTTGTAATATTGTGCTATAGTTATAGCTCTAATATCTCTGTATATTTGCAATTTGTATACTTGTATATTGTCTTATAGTTTTTATACTTATTTGTTTCTTTCTGTAAGCACGAAGTACCGCAGCAATTTCCTAATGCTGTGAACCTGTTCACCCATATGGCAATAAAAACCTTCTGATTCTGATTCTGATTCTGATTCTGATGTCTGTTATGTGTAGACACAACACTGGTTCATCTGGTCATGTATGAGGACTGGACTGAAAATAGGTGAAAAAGCAGCCAATGACCAAAGACAAACTTTGAAAGACTTTCAGAAAGCTGGAGAATTATTGTTCAAGTCCAAAAAAAAAAGAGTCTGACTTCTTGGCAGCAAAATATAAAGAAATGAGTGGTGACTCATGGCTTTTGCACAGTAGTATAGATGAGTGTTGATTTATTCTACCTATAGTCCTTTCCGTTTCCCATGTCCCAGGCTGTGGGGTGACAGACCACCTGGCGTCCATCAGTAGGATATACAAACATGGAGTCTTCCCAGAAGTTGTCAAACATCTTGTACAGGCCCACAGACATGAAGAACTTCTCAGCTTCTTTGAAAAGCTGAAGCTCCTTCCAACCCTGAAATTCAAGTTGATATTTGGCAGGCAATTCCAGTTAAATATACGTGTGTGTGTGTGTGTGTGTGTGTGTGTGTGTGTGTGTGTGTGTGTGTGTGTGTGTGTGTGTGTGTGTGTGTGTGTGTGTGTGTGTGTGTGTGTGTGTGTGTGTGTGTGTTTACCTTCTCCACCATAGCCTGGCTGACATCAATATCTGGCTTGTCAGGGTAGGGCACTGTTAGAGAATACAGGTTGGTCCAGAATCTTCCCCACATGTCACCTGAACAATCAACAAATGAGGAAATAATTTAGGGAAATAATTTAGATTCATTTAAATGCAGATCAGTTATTTCTGTTGCCATTATTTTTCTGTAGCACAAAGTGGTAGTGATGACACATGAACAACAGAGGGAGACACACTTTCAGTGCTGAACTTTCTTCATCAACACTTCTGCAGATGTAGGTACAGAGTTACACAGTATGTTGTAAAATTAGCTCTATTCTTTTTCTCCCCATTAAAAATGACTAAAACGGATTCTTATTCTTCATTATTTGTGTTGTTTCCTTTTCAAGATTTCTCTTTATAAGTTATTTTGAGGATATAATCATGGAGGACAGCAAGTAAAGAACATCATCATCATTTTGTCTTGAATCTTTTATGATAATAAAGCTCCCAATGTGGTTGGCTCTCTAAAATTTTACTTTACAACTATACTGAATTTATGCCAGATACACTAAGTCTGGCAAATTAAGACATACAAAAAAATGAAATTGTGACATTAGTAGGGTTGATATTTTTAATTTTATGCAACTGGTTTTATTATTAGTTCTGAAAACCCAACATACCCAGCAGGTGGGCCGGGATGAAGCCATCTGAATCAATATGCCCTGGATAGTTCTCTATAAGCTTGGCTCTCACATAGGCATGCAGCTCCTTGTATAAAGGAAGGATCTGTGGAAAAAAAAAAAAAAAAAAACTCTTATTAATATAAATTATTGATGTTAATTACATCACACAATCATCAACAAACTGCACATTCTCGCTTTCTTTAATGTGGAGGCACTGAAGCGTGAAGCATGCATCACAGAGACAAGGACGTACCTGTTTGTATATTAAACGGACATCTTCCATTAGCTGATCTCGGGTGTAGTGGTACATAACATCTTCCTCAAGAGTCTCATAGTTATATCTCCAGTAAGCTCCGTAGTCTTCAAAACCTGCACATAGAAGTGTTTGTGTCAGAGATCAAGAAAAAAACAAGTTGAAATGTGTTTCTGAGCTTAATGTAAGCCATTACATTACTCGTATTACATGAGTGTTGAACATGAAATTAGGCCTCAGTGGTGGCTAGCTATCACACGTTCTTAGGCGGAGTCGTCATGTGCGATCACTGAACACTATCAGCTCTTATCTGACTTTATCTACCGGTTTATGTCTCTAGAGTTCCCTGACAAAGTTACAGTCTGCATCAGGACACACCACACTGAAGCTTCTCTGTCATTCTCATGTTAAAAATGTATTATCTGTTATCTAAGTTCATCACCATTGAGTTTGGCAGCTTCATTCTTCAGATCAACGTAGTCTTCATAGAGAGGTCTCATCTTCTTTCCTGTCTCTATCCTCCAGCCCTCCCACACATGGAGCCGTTCAGAGTAGTCTCGACTGTTGGCCATTATGTCGTCCAGGCCTGTAAACGGGTAAAGACACGGTGACGGGGCAGACTCAAACTGAAGTCAGATAACAGATAAATGCTTCTATTAAAAATAAATAAATATAATAAGCTAAAGTGGGTATGATTGCTGGTTGGGTTTGATGTTGAGTGTATCCATTCTGACGCTGGGCAAAAGCAGAAGTACAGCCTGGATGAGTCGGCAGTCCATTACAGGGCTAACAGAGTGAGACAGACACCCCCCCCAACACACACACACACACACACAGCAAGGCACTGGGGGACATGCAAACACACAGAAAGGCCCCCAGCTGACCAAAACGTTCAAACCCAGAGCCTCCTGACTGTGAGGCAACAGCGATGAATAAGTCTGATGCTACTTTATCACGTATGACATTTCAAACCTAAACATGGTACTTTCTATTCTAGCGCATGTATAGTTAGTATTTAATTTGCATTTCAAGATCTATAAGTAGGAGATGGAGATCATCCCATTCATGGAAATCATCATAATGTGCACTGTTTCATTTCAGTCATCTGTACATAAAGTTATTGAACCCCATTGTGCCTGATTAGTATTGTTGACACTTTAAATACACTTTGCTACCAATGATCATAAATTTTATATATGATTTTTGAATCACTTCACTGTAGCAGGTCCTTATTAGAAGAGCTTACCTGGCTCCAAAGTCTGGCAGTTGAGCGGGTCGTCAATCATACACACTTTGGCTGTGCTGTAGATTGTGCTCATTTCATTCATGACTTTATTCAGCTACAGGAAGATTTGCAAGAAAACACAGGTAACATCATTTGCACCACTACTGTTGGGACATAGTCTAGAAGATGAGACAAATGCAAAGGGAGCATATTCTGCCCCAAAGTTTAATTTAACATTTAAATAGTCTTACACGTGCAGCTTTATCCGCGGACAAAGCACCAGAGCCTTTGTCTTGTAGAGAAATGAGCTGTAATTTGATTTCCAGGTCCTGGATCTGGTCGATGGGGTATTTCTGGGACTCTTCAGACATACTGTTGTAAAACTTGGCCCAGATTTCTCCCTGTTCCGCCTGTGGAGAACAACATCAAGTTGTGTAACTCAGTAACTCAATAAGCACATTTTTAAGTAACCGGTCAACTTTTGGAGTCAGTGTTTTCCGAGTGCTCACCAGTTTGTCTGAGTTCTCCTGTGTGATGTTGGTGTTGTAGGCCCATGATGCCAGCGAGTTCTGGTACATAAGTTCACTGGCCTCCTTGTCAAACTTCTCCAGGAACTGCCTCGCCTGAGTCTCCACGTCTGACTGAGCAGAAACAGCGCAGGACAGAGCCAGCAGTGTTACAAGAATACCAGGAGACATCTTGCCTGCTTTCAGCTCCACACAGACAAACTCTCACTGAGAGGGAAGGGCTCTGTTACACAGTTTCATTAACCTTTTGTGTAGCCTTGGCCTTTGGACAGTAGAGCCATAACACTGCTGAGTTTTCATTTATCGACACAATGTTTCAGAGAGACAGTGAACATCAGTGGGCAGTCTTCACAAAAGGGGAAGTCTGTGCTACACTTTGATATATTATCAGGATCTTTGACAGATGTACAGTCACTTACATGTGCACAGAGTGAGCTCTTTTGATAGGGACACTTCCTCAAATGCATTTCAAAATACTTTGACTGGAACTGAAAGGGCTGGTTTATGAACAAGAAATCAATTTTAATCGGGTGCATCTTGATTCTGTATAACACTGTTTTACTTCATTCTTTATTATTACCTTACTATATTAGACCTAACACCCTACAAGCTAATCAAAACAATAAATAATGAGTAAATATTTTAGTCTTGACTCCTCCTTTTCTTGGTTTTTTATTTGTGTCTTTTTGACAAGTGATGAATAATTTATTCATTTTGAATCATTTTGTGTCATTTATTTTATATTTTTTAATTGGCTTTATATGCCTCTTTAAATGAGGACTCCAAATAGCAATCATTAAATAAATACATACATACACACACAGGTCCTTTTCTGGTGTCATTTCAAATATAAAGATGATCGTTTGTAAAGGAAAACAGAACACAATAGCTTTAGATGAGTCTGCCACTTTATCTATTGGTGACGAATTTCCAAGAACATGATAAAATGCAAGTCATGCATTGTTAGGTCCTAAATGCTGATAAGTAATCAGCCATGAGGATAAAGTTTACTGCCATATTTATGTTTATTACTAACACCAAAGATTATTTAATACTCTCTGGCCATCTCTGCTACAAACCAATCAATAATTTACTAAAACCTCAGTAAAATAACAGGATAAAAGTGAGTCAGAATTGTTACATCGAAGGCTGCAATTTGAAGAAATTACTTTGGAGCATCTCAGGTTGAGGCAGCATGGTCTGAGGAAAGATTATTTTTTTTCGTGCCTTTAAAGCGCTACTATCTCAATTGACGTTTCTACGTTTCTAGCAACAAATTGAAGGTAATGCACCTGTTTTGTATACCTGGAAAAACTGGTGCAACAGTGCCTTCCTGTGGAATCAGATGGTATTACAGTGCTTAGTCTTTTTTGTAACTGTTTCTTGCGAATTTGTAACACTATCATGTTGACAAACCTGCCAAAGTACTTGAATATGCTTTCGTGTTAGTTCTCAATACTGCAGGTATCTCCAGAAACGCATTTTTTCAAGATAGCACAAAAACACACACAGACCATGGAATGTATATATAATTTATGACACATGGTGCACACAGTAGAGCTACATTTTTCCAGGTGATAATTTAAAAAACACAAGAAAGACTTATTATGGAGGGAAACCACATGATCTAGTAACCCGTTTTATGACAAAGTTGTGACTTCAACTAATAAGATGTTTGACTCTGCAGATTTGAGAGACTTCACTTGGTGATCTCTCACATAGCCCCCCCCCCCCCCCCCCCCCCCATCTTAATATTTCTCAAATGTCTAATAGACTGAACTAATCTTCACGCCATGAATTAATTAAAAAAGCGGATAGAAGGTGTGAGTGTTTACATTACGGGAAAAAGTCTGTCTCATTATAAATGATCCCTGCTGATGTTTGCTGGGATATAATGCACAACTGGATACGGAACTACTGTAGCACGCTTGTCCTCATGGCAGCTCAGAGAGAGGCCCGTGACAGGTTACTGTTAATCTGCACTGCCTCAAATTTGCTGCAACAGCAAGTTTACTGCAGACATGTCTATTTACAGACTGAGCCTAGAGGCTATAGGCTAATCACTGTGAATGAAACAGACAACGGCCAGGCTTAGCATCCTGGAAACTCACATTCAGCAAAAAAATATGTTCACTGGACATGGTTTAGCTATAGCACACAATCCTGCAGTAGTTAAACATTTTAGAGAAGTTTACAGTTCAGTGTGTCATGAGCGGATGCTTGGCAGTGAAGTGCGCACTGCATTATTTAATGTGGTATAGTCATTCAATTTCATTTTGTAGGTTATGAATTTATGGTCATTAGCGACTATGTCTGCATTATCTATAGTCATGGGCTTCAGTCTTTGTGTGCATTTATTTTGCCTTTATGTCAGAAAAAATCAGAGCATAACTGTACACACAGGTGCGATTGACGTGGAAATAACAATACCATCTTCTTCATCTAGTAGGAAGTACAGTTTACTACCAACTAAACATGATTTCGCACACAAGGTTATAATAATAAATACAAGTAAGACTTCCCTTCACAATCAGTGCACTCCCTCAGGATATTAAATATACAACCCATCCATCTATCCATTCAGTGCTGGTTATCCGGGTCCAGGTTGTGGGAGCAGCAGTCTGCACAGAGATACCCAGACCTCTTTAGCTGCACCCACCTCCTCCAACTCTTATGCGGGAATACCCAGGTGTTCCCAAGCCACCTGAAAGGTGTAATCCCTGCCCTGAGGCCTCCTCTTGTTAGGAGACGCCCAAAACACCTCACTTGAAAGGTGCCCAGGAGGATGCCTGCACCATATCTACTGGCTCCTTTCGATGTAGAGGAATAGCGGCTCTACGTCCTAATGACCAAGCTCCCAGACAACCTATGGATGAAGCTCATTTCTACAGCTTTCATCCACAATCCCATTCTTTTAGTCAACATCTAACATCTGTGCCCATAGGTGAGGGTGGGAATGTAAACCAGCTGAGAGCCATGGCCTCAGAACTGGAGGTGCTCTCATCCCATCTGCTTCTCACTCAGCTAAAAATCACCCCAGTGCGAGCTGGAGTCACTGCCTGATGAAACCAAAAGAACCACACTATCTACAAAAAGCACAGAAGTGATCCTGTCCAGCTTCCTCTATGAACCACCTACTTCCAGCTATAGTCGGGTTTAGAGAGTTCTGCAGAAAGTTCTGTTAAAAATCAGACACAAGTGTTATTTTCTACAGTATTTAAACATGTTATTAGCTCAGTTAATGATTTTGTATATACCTGACGTAAATAATCATTTTTTTTCTGTTTGCTTAGTTATGTTAGTTATTTAAGTTTAAAATAAAATTAGAAAAAGTTGTTTTTGTGACCGATTACATTATGTGGACTATTTGCATAACACTGGAAATTTTATTAATTAAGGTGAGTTTGACTTCTTTGAAATTAGATCCATATAAACTTGTGTCCCTAGCATCTTGAAAATAGTGTGTTTTCCCCAGTCTAACCTGATCACCTGCATTTAGGCCAAATAAGAAGAAGAAGAAGAAGAAGGAGCTTTATTTGTCACATACATTTACATGCAGTGAAATTCATTCTCTGCATTTAACCCATCACACACATGGAGTATGTAGTACACACAGCACAGCATGGAGCAGGGGGCAGCCAAAGGGCGCCCGGGGAGCAACCTGGGGGGGTGGGCTTGCTCAGGGACCCACAGTGCCAGCCCGAGGATTTGAACCAGGGTCCTCTCAGTGACAAACCCTCTTCTTCTCCCCTAGGCCACCACTCCAGGTATAATAATAATCCATATCATTCAAAAATATTCCACTGTCAGTGTCTCCTGACACTGATCACGACTGATCATGATTCTCATGAGCATTCCCTGTCTACTCACATCCACATCTCCGGGTTTTACCTCAGTCTTCTCCCTCATCTTCTCTGCCTGGATGTACTTCAGGCCATGGAGGCAGGTTGCATCAATTACCAGAAGAATTGCCACAATAAGGCCGGAAAAACAAGGGCAGGCCTAAAAAATAAAAGCTCAATATCTGCAGCCCGGTCGTGAAACAATATTTGTGTATTTTAAAAAAGGAGCTTTGCAAGACATGTTTTTTAAACGTTTTTGTTGTATGTTTTGTCCATCTCTATATCCTGTGCGAGTACCATCGATTTTGCGGACGCCTCTTCCATGATTTTCCCTCATTTCGCTTGACCCAGTTTCTTATTTTGAAATGTCTCAGCGGCGTTTCCTTTTCGCTTCGGCTGGTTTGACGCTGGACGGAGGCAACCCATGATCGCAGACTCAACACGCATCCTCACACCACTGACCTGGGCTTAGCTGTGTCCTGCATGTGTGTGCATGTGTGTGAGTGTGTGAGCGGGAGTGTGAGTGATCCCCAGAAACCAGCAGCAGGATGGAGGATCTCAAGGAGAATCTGGGAACTTTGGATTGACGCCCGGGGATAACGCGCAGACGGCCTGAACCTCAACGGGCTTCTCGTGGATTTATATATTTGGATGTTGTCTGTTTTACCCTTTTACCCTTTTCTTCTAGGCAGTGGGAATTTACACTTGGCTTACAACCCTTATTATTTTTGGCGTGCAAAATGCCATTCGCCAAAAGGATTGTGGAGCCGCAGCTTCTGTGCAGGCACCCGATCCCCAATGATGAAGGTCTGCTTTTCGAGGACCTGTGTGCCATCAGTAATGTGGTTCTCTCCCGGACCTTGCGACAGCTCTCCGACCTGGCCCGACACGCCTGCTCCTTATTTCAGGAGCTGGAAAACGACATCATTAACACCAACCAACGGGTCTGGGTCCTCCAGAATAAAATAGGCCAGATACAGCAGACTGCCAGTGCCCTAGACCCCAAAAAGGAGGCAGTGCGTAAGTAGACGAACACATGTGCATATCCTCTATCAGAAAAAAAAAAAAAAAAAAAAAAAAGAATTCACCCCATGATTTACACTTGAGTTTTGTGGCTTTTTATGCGTTAATATCCATGTGTGCCTTAATGCTTCGAAGGGTCCCTACCTCAAAATTATTATTTTTTTTAACCCAGCTGCACGCACGCCCGCCGTAGACGCGGCCGCGCTCACATCCCCCATTGAAATGTGTCACACGAGTGCGTTTGCACATTTGACCGTCCAGATGCATTTTCACAGTGCAGGATGTGTTGACTGCTCATATATTTGGCGTTTGAGACTCGGATGTGCGTGCGTGCGTGTGTGTGTGTGTCCTTCGACATGGAGGGGAGTTGGTGTGTGTGTGTGTATGTGTGTGTGTGTGTGTGTGTGTTGACAGGCAGGCAACGAGAAGCGGAGCGGAGGGGCGTGTGTTGCCGCTGCATTGGCTCAGCATCGCAGTCTCGTTACTGCGGGTAGCGCACACCTGAAGCATGTTCAAGCCGTGTTTCCCTGTCCCCAAAAGGCTGTCTCCTTTCAGAGAGGGTGTGAATAGACTAGTCTACATGAAGTTAAGGTTCGAGTATCTGTTAAAAAAGGCTTTTGAGATACGTGCGTGCCCGTCTGTGTATGTGTGTGTGTGTGTGTGTGTATGTGTGTGTGTGTGTGTGTGAGAGGGAGAGATGGGGTTTTCGTAGACGACTCCCCGTGCGCCAAACCCACCCTTTCCACATGCAGCGGCACCAACACAGCATCAGTAATGAATCCAGATGTCCCTGTTGCAGGGTAAATATGTAAAGATCATGCCTATATGTTCAGGCGTCGCATTAATTTCAGCGTACGCGGATCTCATACAAAAAATACGCCTGATTGGCAGCGATGAGAGACTCTGCAATTCACTGTAACAGAGCGTACTGTGCAGCAGCTACATATTATTTATGTTCTCTGCAGTGCCTTCAGTATACGTCTTAAGATTTTAGAGCATCATTTCAGAGATTTTAGGCCAGTTTTGTACACTGGGACTCATCACTGCTGCATGTTATCATAATGTGGGGACAATAAAATGTTCTTGGGGCCTGATGTAGGAACATGAAGCCCCTCTTTTCAGATATAACCCTCTCACACACACACACACACACACACACACACACACACACACACACACACACACACACACACACACACACACACACACACACACACACACACACACACCTCTGAGTATGTGTGTCCCTAAGGCGGCCATGTCTTTATTACATGGGAAAGTGTTCTACTGTGTTCCTTTGTTCACTCTTATTTGCCTCAGATCTGGATGAATAAGGCTTTGTTGTCTCACATTCACCAAAAATATGTTCACTGCCACATGGACTCTTAAAACTGTGTGAGACATTTGAATTTTTATTCAAGACACTGTACATTCACTGCTCACAAACGTAACAGTAAACTCAGCCCTCCACAACGGAAACTCTTCAAACCTGACACAAGCAGCTTTAAACACAGAAACCTGTCTGTCTAATATACTTGTTGAGTGCAGAAAATCCTCTAACATTGATTTGTTGAGTGGATTGTGCTTCCTTATCCCCATATCCAGTCAAGACATAAAATATAAGCTGTGCTTCTGCCATCAATTAGGGCTTCTCTCTTGTGAAATGCTGTTTTACCCTTTCTGGCCCCTTAGTATCCTTTAAATCAGAGAATCTGAGATGTTATTACCTTTTATGTGCTGGAATTTTAAGATGTCCAAGACAAAAGACAAAATGCTGCTCATAAAGCAATGCAGGCTATCATATGCTGCTCAAAATAAATAAATAAATAAAGGAGCACTTTTTAATCAGAGTATAACATTAAACCAGTTAAACTTCTGGGATATATTGATCTGGTCAGTTAAGTAGCAGAGGAGGTTGTTAATCATTTTCAGCTGCTTTGAGGGGCAACAATGAGACAACCCCCAAAACAGGAATGATTTTACAGGTGGAGGCAGCTGACATTTTCCCCTCCTCGTCTCTTCTGACTGTTTTTCACTAGTTTTGCATTTGGCTAGGGTCAGAGTCATTACTGGTAGCATGAGGTAATAACTGGATCCTACAGAGGTTGCACAGGTAGTCCAACTCCTCCGGGTTGGCACATTAATATGTGCCATTGCCAAAAGGTTTCCTGTGTCTGGAGGAGACTCCAGGAGACAGGCAGTTACTCCAGGAGAGCTGGACAGGGCCATAGAAGGTCCTTAACCCATCAGCAAGACCAGGATCTGCTCCTTTGTGCAAAGAGGAAAAGGATGAGCCCTACAAAATGACCTTCAGCAGGCCACTGGTGTGAATGTCTCTGATCAAACAATCAGAAACAGACTTCATGAGGGTGGCCTGAGGGCCCAGTGTTATCTAGTGGGCCCTGTGCTCACTGCCCAGCACCATGGAGCCCAACTGCATTTGCCACAGAATACCAGAACTGGCAGGTCCACGGCTGGCATCCTCTGCTTTTCACAGATGAGAGCAGGTTCACCCTGAGCACATGTGACAGATATGAAAGGGTCTGGAGAAGCCGTGGAGAAGGTTTTGCTGCCTGTAACATCATTCAGCATGACCTGACTGCCACTGGGTATCGGAATATAATCCTTGGACCCTCTATCAGACTCTACGCTACTGGAAGATGTGGGGGCCAGTCAGTTGATACCATTGGCTGGCCCCCACACTCACCTGACCTAAATCAATAGAACATCTCTGGGACATTATGTTTCTTTCCATCTGACATCATCAGGTTGCAACTCAGACTGTCCAGGAGCTCAGTGATGCCCTCGGCCAGATCTGGGAGGAGATCCCCCAGGACACCATGTCAGGCATGCATACAAGCTACTGAGTATTGTTTTTAGTTGCTGTAATGAAATTTGTGCAAAAAAGAACTAGCCGGCCGCCTAATTTTTTCTCTTTGATTTTCAGGGTATCTTTGAATTCAGCCCTCTGTAGGTTGATAATTTCTATTTCTATTAAACAATGTGGGATCCTCTCATTCCTAACACATTACCCAGTCCATATCAGTATAGATATGCAGCATGATTTTTTTTTTCCTATTGAGATCTGATGTGTTTTCAAAGTGTTCCTTTAATTATTTTTTTTGAGCAGTGTGTAAATTCACTGTAAAACAGAGCCCACGCTCCCTTTTAAATACAGTATAGGAAATTTCTGCTTTATTGCAGTGACTGGGAACACCGTACATCTCTTCATCCTCATTTGAGTTTCTGTTGTATAGAAATGCCGGTGCCAGAGTGTAGTACAATTCTTGAATTGTCCATCACACAATTTAACATGGCTAAAAAATTTTGTAAACATATCTTGCCCAGTTTTATTTCCTATAAAACAATGGTGTCCTCTGTAATGTTTTGCCCTTTTTGATCCTTAGATATTTAATTTCCCACCAGCGTGTTATTTTGAATTTACCAGCCACTGCCATCATTTGTGATCATATTCTTATTATGCAGACATTTATTTTTCTGTGAATGTGCATATCACAGGAAGTGGCCCCATGGCTTCCTTACATGTAAAAGATCCCTGGTTTGAGACTAGGAGGAGACACAAACCCAGCCTTAGGGAGTCACAAGCTAGCGTAAATCCTAGTGCCAGTCCTAAGCTTGAATAAATGGGAGGTTTGCATCAGAAAGGGGAAAATCTGCACCAAATTAAACATGCAGACCCTTTTGAAAATAAGGAACCAGCCAAAAGTACCCTCTAATGCATATCGAAAGAACAGAACTTTGCTTTTTACAGTACCAAATAATGCAAAAACATTTAGTGCCAGAATAACTTGTCAGTGGCAGGGATAGAGCTAATTTGGCGTATTTCAAAGAAAACTAACAAAATGCTCTTTGACTTCAGATTGGTTGCAGGGAGAGTGTGACTTCCCTCTGGAGAATGCTCACTGGATGAGCACCAATATTTTGCTATTTTTATGCAGCTTTCAAAAGACCTATTATCTACTCTCATGCTCTTAAACTGCAGCAATAACCCAGAGGATGTAAGTATCTCTGTTTAAACCCAGCCAATGATTCTGTGTCACTGACAACAGTTTCCCCACCTGATGGTGGAGTGTATCAAGATTCAAGGCAGTCAATATGGTGCTAACTTGGATTGATTCTGTACATAGGAGTGGGCAGTATTTAGATGGTGTTCAGACTGCCTGTGTTGTGTGAGACATATATCAAAACATGTCTGCCCTGGTTATCATCTGTTTGCACTAGTACATGGTATTAATTTGCAATTGTACAACTTTCTTTTGTTTGATAATGCCTGACAAAAAAGCAGGTGACCTACAGCTCGATGCTGCTTCTCAGCACAGAGGACTGAAACTGCTGCTGCTCTGATAATCTGCTCACGCTACTCCTCTTCTGTACATATGGACTAAGGGATAAGCCAATCATGTAGTGGAATCTCATGTCACAAAACTAATGCAAATGAAATGTACTGATATTGCATATGGGTGTTTGTACAGGAAGAGACTAGCAGAGACCACAGAATGTCGTGAAATTTGGTGACTTGTAATCAATCACAGACCAAACAATAGCTGGTGATGTGAAGTGAGCATTTATCGAGTTAAACTACTCTCAACTTTGAGGTGAGTGCAACTAGGAGAAGAACACTTCCATTGACTGACATGTGACAGGGTGTGAAATATACCAGAGTGTTACCTCAGCACACAAGCTTGGAATATCCACTAGCAACTAACTGTCAGCAACAAAAGGGATATCACTTTATATGCAGACAGGACTTGAGGCTGAGGGTTATTTTCACTGTTGGCTATCGGGATGTCAGATGGGAGTAACGACTGCCTGTGCTATGCTGGCACTCTGGGTGCCATCTTCAAGTGTCTTACTGGCAGTCTGAGGCTTAGTGATACTCAGTTTGTTTTTCTATTTGGTGGCTGAAGGTGGAGAACATTTGGAGTCATTGATTTTAAAGATGTTAATTACAATTCACTTAATTGAACTGGGTCATCTACCAATCAGAAAGTCATCGCCTCCAGTTTGCATGGCCTAGTATCCTTGGGCAAAACACTCAGCCCCAAATTGCTTCTGATGCATCTATCAGTGTGACTGTGTGAGTGATAGAAAGCACTTAAAAGCATAGAATGAAGCACTGTATGAATGTTTATGTGATTAAGTGAATGTGGCTTGTAGTAAAAAGTGCTCTGAGTACTCAGAGTTAAAAAGTGCTTTATACTGTAAGTACCAGTACCTGATCAATATAGTCACAAAGTGGTTTCCTGTCAATTGACTAACTGTGTGAGTTTGATGTTGGTATGATATGACAATTCTTGCCATGTTTCACTAAATTAAAATGACAATTTAAATGCCACAAATTGAAGTGTTAAGGTTTTGCAGTCACGAGACTGCTAGTCATGTGACTAGTAACCATGTGATGTTAACTTGTATGCCATTTTGGGTCCCTGAAAAAAACTTCTTTGTGATTGCTTTTGTTGCTAGAAACATGTCTGCAAAACCCCAGCTGCTCAGCAAACGGTAGCAAAGCTGTGACCATAACATTTTATTTGACCATAACATTTTATTACAGAGATTAGAGCATACTATAGGTATTAAAGGTATTGCACTGCAGTGGTTTGAATCATATTTATCTAATAGATTTGCTCCAATTTGTTCATGTAAATGGGGAGTCTTCTTCAGACACTAAGGTCAGTTATGGAGTTCCACAGGGTTCTGTGCTAGGACCAATTCTATTTACATTATACATGCTTCCCTTAGGCAGTATTATTAGAAAGCATTGCATCAATTTTCATTGTTATGCAGATGATACTCAGCTTTACCTATCAATGAAGCCAGATGACGCACATCAATTAGTTAAACTGCAGAAATGTCTTAAAGATATTAAGGCCTGGATGACCTCTAATTTCCTGCTTCTAAATTCAGATAAAACTGAAATTCTTGTACTCGACCCCACAAATCTTAGAAACATGGTGTCTAACCAGATACTTACTCTGGATGGCATTACTTTGGCCTCCAGTAACACTGTGAGAAATCTTGGAGTCATTTTTGACCAACATATGTCCTTCAATGCACATATTAAACAAATATGTAGGACCGCTTTTTTGTATTTGCGCAATATTTTTAAAATTAGAAACATCCTTTCTCAGAGTGATGCTGAAAAGCTCATTCATGCATTTATTACTTCTAGGCTGGATTATTGTAATTCATTATTATCAGGCTGTCCTAAAAGCTCCCTGAAAAGCATTCAGCTGATCCAAAATGCTGCAGCTAGAGTACTGACAGGGACTAGAAAGAGAGAGCAGATTTCTCCAATATTGGCTTCTCTTCATTGGCTCCCTGTTAAATCTAGAATAGAATTTAAAATCCTTCTCCTCACCTACAAGGTCTAATAGAATAGAATAGAATAATCAGGCCCCATCTTATCTCAAAGACCTTATAGTCCCATACCACCCCAACAGAGCACTTCGCTCTCAGACTGCTGGCTTACTTGTGGTTCCTAGGATACTTAAGAGTAGAATGGGAGGCAGAGCCTTCAGCTTTCAGGCCCCTCTTCTGTGGAACCAGCTCCAGTTTGGATTCAGGAGATAGACTCCATTTTTAATATTAGGCTTAAACTTTCCTTTTTGATAAAGCTTATAGTTAGGGCTGGATCAGGTGACCCTGAACCATCCCTTAGTTATGCTGCTATAGGCCTAGTCTGCTGGGGGGTTCACATAACGCACTGTTTCTTTTCATTCACCTTATTTACTTTGTTTATACTCCACTCTGCATTTAATCATGAATTGTTATTAATCTCTGACTCTCTTCCACAGCATGTCTTTCTCTCCCCTCAGCCCAACCGGTCGCGGCAGATGACTGCCCCTCCCTGAGCCTGGTTCTGCTGGAGGTTTCTTCCTGTTAAAAGGGAGTTTTTCCTTCCCACTGTCGCCAAGTGCTGCTCATAGGGGGTCGTTTGACTGTTGGGTTTTCTCTGTATTATTGTAGGGTCTTTACCCACAATACAAAGCGCCTTGAGGCGATTGTTTGTTGTGATTTGGCGCTATATAAATAAAATTGAATTGAATTGAATTGAATTGAATTGAATTGAATTGAATTGAATTGAATTGAATTGAATTGAAAAGTGCAACAGAAATTAGAAGTGAAATGCACCGTTTGCAACAGTAAAACACAATTTTTACTTTGAAGGTGAATGTTGTTCATTCTCGGTTTGCGGCGCATTTTTTTTCAAGCTTTACTACCCCTCAGCTAGTAGTTAGTAGTTAGTTAGCCCTCAGTGCAAACTACAAGCAACCACAGCACATTTTGGTGCAGTACATTCTTTGCGACTGATTTCACGAAGCAACAGCCAGCAACCTCCAAGAAACCACATTTTTTTCCCTGTGAGCAGCTGTGGCATCACATCCAGTGAAACTTTGGCATGCTCTACATAGCAACTATATCATGTAACCACAAGGCAAGCTATCCTACCGTCAATCAGAATTTACCATTACGCAAGCTAGCTGCATGGTAGTAAATTATGCAACTGGGGATGCTACAATACCAGAAACACACACACACACACACACACGCACGCATGCACATACACAAACACTCACACACACACACACACACACAAGGTGGAGGGATGTTAATGTGAACATATTGGACTGTGGGGATATATTGTATTGCTCTCGCAACACTAGTGTCTGCGTGGCATGCCATTAAAGCAAATTTGACTTTGAATTTCAGAGAGTATGGCCTGTGGCAGCAGGAGGTTGCTCCATCTCTCGCTAGTCTGCATAGTAACAAAGGACAGAGAGGGAGGCCTGCTTTAACCTTTCAGCTGATTCAGTCCCTTTCTCTTTAATGCGTGTCATACGCTTTTACACTCCAGTTTGTTTGTTTGTTTTTTTGCAACAACTGCAACTAGTGTCACTTCTGAAGCAACCAGCATTGTTCCTAAAAGAGTTTATTTGAGATAAAATGAGAAGAATGAGAGAGCGACTGCGAGCTGATAGCACATTGTAATTCTCAGCGGTCTCAGTGGTGTTTATTTATTATTAAGCCACTGACAAACAAAGCTGCAGAAACAGATGAAAAATGCACGTTTTGTGCATGCTCCAGCCACAGGAGCTACCCCTGTAGGATCTAGTGCCATTTTTGAAAAAAAGCAATCTATCAGAAACTAGATGATGTACACTGCTACGAGTGACCTAAAACTTGACTCTGTTCCCTTCTTTTTTATTGTTGTGGTGGTGTAACAGATCCATAGTTACATTCATACACTGTTTTGGGATACATGGAAGTGTCATCATGGTTGAAACCTGTCCCACAATTATTGTCACCCCGTGAGTCTGGTGGATTCCACATCAACAGATTAAGGTGTAGTTCCTGTGAATGTCTGCCCTGAGTTCCTGCAGTGGAAGGGTGCCTACTGAGAGATATTTACCAACTTCATAGTGTGCTACTGGCCTACAGGCTTAATCTGTTCAGCGTGTGATTCTCTGAGTAGTGCAGGTATTTGGTTTCAAATACGCGTGGCAGATCAGAATACACTGTCTAGCCACAGTTTTGTCTGTCTCACACCGAACTACGCACAACCCGTGCCAGATGCATCAATTCTGATGCTTCCAATTCAATATGTGATGATTTATGTGCGCTTGTCTCACTTTTCAGCGACTCTCTCCTTGCCGCCTTCTTTCTTTTGTGCCCTCCATCTTGTCCATTCCTGTGTCCATTCTCCTCTTTCTTCTCCTTTGCTTTCTCCTCTCCATCTATACCTCTTTCCTTACTGTCCTACTTTCCCCATCATCAGCAGCATGGAGAGTCTTCTGCCTCTTGACAGCATGTTTAATGTTTAATGCACTTTGATTTCCACACAGACACTTACAAGCCTGAGAGGAGAGGAGAGGAGAGGAGAGGAGAGGAGAGGAGAGGAGAGGGAGGAGCGGAGAGGAGAGGAGAGGAGAGGAGAGGAGAGGAGAGGAGAGGAGAGGAGAGGAGATTAGACGCGTTGATAGTTTCACGGAGGGCAATTATGAGAAATACTCAGTAGTATCCATAAAGATGCAACACACATGGGGGACATGAATGATAAATACAATGAATCCATATGTTTATTGTACATAGTCTTCAGCCATGTTAGCTGCTCTGTGAGGTTGTATTTTATTTAAGTGACAAACTGAGTTAAATGCAGAGGTCAGTATGTTAGTATGCTTGTAATGACAATGCCAGTATGTTTAGCACATTCACAACCTGGTGGCCAAGCTAGAGTACAAACTACACTCAGAGGCTGGATATATATAAGAAGAGGATACCAAACTCCAAGATATCGCCCAGTACCTTGAATGGAAATTGTTCATCCAGCCCACAGTATAAAAATGTTTTCCTGTCTCAGTTTGCATCTGTTTTGCAAGATCCACTACAAATGTGCTTAGTGTGTCGCTCTTCCAGCCCCACCCCCATCGGTCTATCTAGAGCCCAAATATTTTACCCTGTGATGAATGCACATTTTTGATTTCATTTATTTGAAAAAAAAAGTCTTTAGGAACAAAGTTTATCTATGGGGCACTTTTGATGCAGTGGTAACTATTTAAACTTTAAGATCACAGCAGTTTACATTAAAAAAATACTGTTCTCACATTCAAACTCATATTCCAAATATACATTTAAAATAGCCAATCAGTGCAGCAGAAAGACAATGATCTGTGTATGCACTGGGTAAGCAGCTTCAGCTGAAACAAACAGGCTTCCCTCTCTAATGTTTAATAGATGCATGTGAGCGTACATGTGAAAATAGCACATCCTCTGATGAGAATCACTGTGCTCATTTAAAATGAATTAAAGCCTGCATTAACACAGAATCTACAGAAAGTTTAGGTCATTTTTTTAATATGAAAACATTCACAGACATTGCAGTCACCAGTGCGAGGATGGTAGGCAGAAGGGTTAGGGTTAGAAAGCGAGCTAGAGATAGACGCAAACTACCACAAGTAGACTAAAGCATATGGTCAGCATATGTCCACTTATGTTGCCACAGAAACATGTGGACACGACATGTGGGGAAAGCATGAGAAAAGGATGTGATGGCATACTGTGTTGTTATTACTATCTGCACAAGACAACAGAGTGCCCGGCTGCCACTCTGCTCAACTTACACACACACACACACACACACACAGTGCATTTTATTCAATTCCTCAGAGTCTCTTATGTCATTTTCTGTTCTCATGGCCCAATTACCTCTATGCTAATTTTGGCTGAAGTGATTCCGCTGCCTCGTGCACAGTAGCACACAAACAGACACAGAATTTTAGTTCAGCCTTCCTATACTAGTTGGTAAACATGCACATGCAGCTTCATATAAAAATAAACACATTTGAACATGAAATAAATGCACACACACTAGCATAACATACACACACACAACCTGCTGAACCTGAAAGCCTCATCTTTCCCCACCTCATGATATAATTTAATATTCTGCTTTAAGTGCCCGTGGCTCTGTCGCCATTGCAGCTGTTGATAAAACATGTATGTTGGACTTCTAGGTCTATACAACCCAGCAGTCAGCCAACCGGATTCCTGGCATGCTGGCTTCATGAGGTGATTCCTCAACTTGTGCACACTGACCTCTGGCTTGTTTATGTTATTATAGCTTAGCAATTATGCCAATTATGTGTGTGAGTCTATTATCACAGCGCCAACATTGTTCCAGCAGAGACCCGTTGTAGCAGAAGCTCCCACAGTGGCTGTTTATTATCTGAATGTCTGTCAGCATGGCAGCATCATACCCTGCAAGGTGAAGTCACAAAACTTTAGAGTAGTTTGATATGAAAATGAAGGATTACTTTAATGATGGGTACTCATGAGTACTGAGTACTCTTCTGCAGTACCTAAGGAAAAGCGATGACCCATTCTAGTTATAATCTGGAGAGCTAATAGAAGTATAGTTCTTTGAATCTAATTCCTACCATGGAATCAGATGAGTAAAATTTCCACATTGTCAAATTATTGCTTTAGCCTTTGCTTTGGTGTCATGGAAGCATGTTGCAAATCTAAGAGCACATCATGTATCTTACAAGGAATTTTGGTAACTGAGCTTCATTGCATGATTGTTTTGTCATCAAGTATAGCAATGGCAAATGTCATTATAGAGACCACCTCTAATTAACAGACAGCAAACACGGCAGTCTTGTCTCATTGCAACTCAGTCGTTGAGTAAAACTCGATACTATGTGAATGTGCCGGTGTGGATCCAGAATCTCTGTCCATGCATAAATGTCACCCTGTTGTGTGAATGTATACCAGCCTCCTGTGACATGCTAAACTGAACTGTCCTGAACTGCTGTCATCTCTGTCTGGAGACCCCATCATCATCACCATTCACCCAAAATCTTTGACAGATGGCTAGGGACCAAAAACGAAAAAAACAAAACAAAAAAGACCAACATAGTCAGCAATCATTCTCGGCCGTGTGTGTGTGTGTGTGTGTGTGTGTGTGTCTGTGAGCACACTGAGTGGACATCTCTGTAATCTAGTGTTTCCATCTTATAACCAGCATCAATACAGTACAAACACTTTTCTTTTGTTTTTGTTGTTTTGTTTTGGGGTTTTTTTGTCTCTAATGTTGTACGAGAGAAAAACCCACAAAAATCTTCATATTAAAAAATAACTTCATTTCTCATTTATTAAGTAAAAAAAAAGATGAACCACAATAGATAAACAGGTGAACAGCTGAAATATGCAGACAGACACTGATACATTCATCTAATATGTTGGTTCATCCCTAGTGTCCTGTACAGTAATTCCACATCTACTGATGATAAACCTTTATTCTTGTGTAATATAAGTATAAAACTAAATTATAGGTGTTGAAGTCACCACATTCAAAGCAGAGAATATTTTAGAAGGATACAGATTTAGGAAATGTTGCATTAACAGATTCACAGATTGTTTGCTACAGGAGGAATTTAAAGGAAATGTAATTTATCTGTGAATAGACCTCATCCGGCTGCAAACAGAAAAGGAAGCAGCCAGCTATTTTGATAATCAGTGATTTTTCTAAATTTGAACATTTTCTGGTGCAAACAGATTATGTTTGCAATCTGAACTTTCCTGACAAAACAACACGTCTTAAATCGCGACCTTTGGCAACTTTCAGTAACTTTCAGTAGCCGTTGTTGACATCTTACCAACCAACAATATAAATTTATTGAAACAGTAATCTGTAGAATAATACTGAAATCATTTGCTAGAAAATCAACATGCAGAATTAATCAGTATGAAAAGGCAAATAGTCTCTGTTAAAAACTCATCAAATTCGATCTCTTTGTTCTGTTTTACACCCAAGAAAAATAAATCTATTGGTTTTTGGTGTTATTAGTTTTCATTGGGAAGAGAAAAATACCTTAACAGATGCAACATCTGCAATATAGTGTGCAATATTTTAGCTGCTTTGAAAATGAAATAATAATGATCTCTTGGCTGTTATGGCTCAGTCACACTAGAGGAAACATAGAACGGCAACCTCTTTGCAACTAGGAAAACTCTGAGGTTGCTAGTGATGGCATTGAATTTTCTTGCAACTACTGCAATTCCAGCAACCAGCTGATCGCCCAGAAGTTAAGCATGCAATAGCCTCAACTTCTGGGCAACCATTTTCAATCACAAGGTCACAGCAGTGATTGACTAGTGGGAGGCAATCCAGCTCCAAACTGTTGCAGTCTGACTGAGAGTGACTGCAGTCACTTGCAATCAATCTCAGTCAGTCTGCGCAACTCCTCTGCAATGTGTTTCTTTGCAACTCTTTGTATTCTGGTTTTATTCCTATGTAAAAGCAAGGTTGCTGGAGTGCTTGTGTCATTTTCCAGTTAAATCACCGTCATGCAGCAACTTCATCACTATTAGTGGAGGAATTTCTGTATTTCTGTTTAAAATCTATGAGTTTCTGGTTGGACTCTAATGTAAGTAGGTAATGTGAATTTCTGTGTATGCAAAATATTTGCAAAAAATGGCAAAAATCTTGCAACCATTTCAAAGGCAATCAGATCATAAGTTCATCGCATATGGTCACAATAATTTTGGTTGTACCTTCTCCAACCATTGTTTTCCCTAGTTTCACTGTAGCATCAAAGACACAACTTTCTCTACACACTGTTGCAGTTCATTTTACTTCAATAAATGTGCTTGAAATTGGATATCTTTGCAGTGTTTTAGATGTACTGTACAGTCAGTTACTGCAGAGCTTTAGAAACTCTTTCATTGTCTGCATCTCTCACAGTCATTTCCTCTCAGCAGCTCAAAGAAATCCCATGCCGATGCTCTTGCAGACAGGTGTATTTGGTAGGGGTGCTGTTGGAGGAGCTGTCATGTTAGAACACACAGAAACAAAAAGATATCTGCTGAAGAGATTGGGGAATATAAGACTATGCGGAAAAAAATGTTAATAACAAATGAGCATTGTTCATTATACAGAATACTCTTAAGAATACTCTTATGAATACTCTTATGATGAGAATTGAACTAATTAAAATACCTGCTCCACCCCATACTCATTTGTTTTTTTTTGGTTAAAATTATGTCACTGTGTTGGTGGTATGGTGAAGGCTTCTGAAGACATTGTTTTAGTGGCACTAGTTGACTGACTCCAGGAAGAGTAGCTGTAATTTCACAGCTAATGGAGATCAAAATAAATAAATCCCACCTGATTTGCTCCATACATTGGTGCTCCAGTGCAATATATTCTTTTGTACCATATACTCTATATATTTATATTTACATGTGTGTTGTATGTGGGTGTATGCATGTGGGTGCATTATACATATACAGGGTTTTTTTTTTATCACTTTATCTGTACTTGCACTACTGTATCACTGCTGCTGTTCCTCTGATCTACTCCAATAGTAACATAATTTTGTTCTGATGCGTACTGTATGGTGCAATTTGAATGACAAAGTCTATCTATCTAACTATCTATCTATTTATATAAGTTAAACTGAGTTCTTTTCATGTATACAGCTTACTTGCACCTATAAGTTTTGGTATTCCTCCCTGGCTCAGCAGAGCAGCTAATACTACCTTATAGCTGCAATGACCAGTGTTGGCAGTTGTTGCAGCCTGGTATTATCAGATGACAAAAATAGGATGGGAAGCCAATTATATCAATAATGTTGTGACCATTTATTTTTGTTGTATTCAGAATATGGACACAGAGATTATGAGTATCCACTGGGATTTAGGGGCAAAGCATGGCAGATGATTTTCAAAGGAAGCACAGACTTAGTTGAATATCAGCATAAAACAAGAAACCAGATGGAGTCAGAAAAAGCTTAGTTAGAGGTTGTCTGGTGCTTGTTTTAAGGACTGAGCTGCTCTTAAGGAGTTCCTAGAAACAAATTGGCTTTGTAAGACCCTTAGCCACGCCATAAAGACAAACCAACCTAATGGACTACAAGCAACCCTGCCTTGAAGAAGTCAACATGCTCAGCCTCCTGTGCAGGCGTGTGTTTGTGTGTGTGGTGTGTGTGTGTGTGTGTGTGTGTGTGTGGTGTGTGTGTGTGGTGTGTGTGTGCGTGTGATGTAGAGCAAGCATTCTGCAAGGCAGGTAACAAAACTGAAATATTTAAGTGTGTATTACAGACAAATTTTTAAAAGCTTCTTTCCAAACTAGCAAAAAATTTGTGCTCCTGAAAGAAACTTGTTACTGGTCAAATTCACGGCCAATACGGTGCAATAGGGTGAAGTAAATTAATCCAATTTCACAGCGGGCTGCTGAGAGGTGGGACAGCGAGCCATAGCTGCCTAAATTAGTCGTATATCTCTCACTATCAATTGTATCAGAGTATACCAAATTCCTACCATTTGTCTTCTGTATTATACGCAAACACATGCATATCTGTAGGCAAAAACGGGCACACCCTCACAACTGCAGCCTATTTTTCTTCACAGATAGGCTTTTTTTTTTTTTTAAGAATCTCTGACATCATTAAACCCTTTTTAGTACCAGAGTAGAGGAAAAAGTAGCCATATAAGCATAATATTGTCAGTTTGCAAGTTTGTGTAGCCTTTGCATGTGTGCTGTGTGTTCTGTGGTTTGCTTGATGAGTGTGCTAATGTACTTCTGGATGAGAGGCCAGAGATGTGTTAACTCAACGCTGCAGGCAAGCACATCTGTTATAAGGGGGAGAGGAGAGGAGAGGAGAGGAGAGGAGAGGAGAGGAACGATGGACTCCTGCTGAGCACTGAGAACTGTAAGAACATAAAAAGTCTGCACACGATAGCTGCTCTGTGAGGTCTTTTCTGTTTTTTTTATCATCTTTTGTAATATACTTGACAAAAAGTATAACTAAAGGAAAGATTTCTAATCAAGTTATTTATTTGATGCCATCACATATGTAAAAAGTTGAAAACTGACCAAAATTGTTACAATTAATTGTTACAATTGTAACATTAATGTTTGAAATAACTGGTATGACATTGTATCTTAAAAGTTTTCACTCAGAACCCAGTTGTCCATCTGGTAGTAGTCTGGGAGGGGACACTAAATCACCAAAGCCAATGTGATTTATCTTTAGGGAATCACGAATGCCTGTACCAGATTTCACAGCGATCGATCCAGTAGTTGCTGAGATATTTCAGTCTGGGCCAAAGTGTTGGACCACCTGTCAGACAGAAGTGCTGTGGCAGGGAGAAATACAATGGGAAACCAAGTTGTTTATCTTTTCTTTTTTTTTTTTTGCAGTAATAATGTTCCAGATACAACGTGTGAAAAATAATTACAGTATGCTGACGGATTCTGCTCCCTTTGTATGATCTAATAATTATCACCACACAGTCAAATAATTACAGTGGCAAGAAATTACAATTAACCAATTGTTTGACTTACAGGGGATTCCTCAGCACTAGTGTGTGTGTGTGTGTGTGTGTGTGTGAGTGAGTGGTGTGTGAGAGAGAGAGAGAGAGAGAGAGTGATTGAGCCTTACCCAACAGATTACTCCAGTGAGGCCAAGTCCCTACAGATGAAATGAGATAGCAGATTAATAGCCTGTTAACATGTTAAAGTCACATTTCCTATTATTTTCCTTTGTATCGGCACCTAATCAGTTACGTATGCCACAGTCACACCAGGGAAAACAGAGGTTGGAGAGCACAGAATGAATACAATTACTGCGACCATAGCCCAATGAACTTGTGATCTTGTTGCCTTTGAAATGTTGCTTCGAAGACAGCAACCAGGTCTGTAGCCACTCACAGTCAGATGCTGTCTTCAAAGCAACTTTGGTGAGTCAAGATTGCAATAAGACAGAGTCAGTCTGCTATCAGTTTGCAATTGAATGTGGTCGAGTTTGGAATTACATGCAATCTGTTTGTGATAATACAATGATTAACTGTGATAAATCTGTTGCTGTCTGCTTGTACAGAAATTCACATTAAACAGAAATTGGCATTAACTACTTTCCAGTTAGAGTCCAGCCAAAATCTCATAGATCAGAAACAGAAAGTCTTTGCAAATAGGACAGTGATTTAACTGCAAAATAACCTATGCAACCTTGCTTTTATACAGGAATATTGAGAATACAACCACTTGGCAACCAGTAAAATGTGATTACCACTTGAAAAGAAACCATAACTGATGAATGATACTTGCACTTTTTAAATATATGGTATATCTTCCTGTATGAGGTTGTATTATTTTATATCAACTTTCTGTGATGCTTGGAGAAGGCTGTCCTCTAGCATTAAGACAGCATTGTTACAAACACTCTAAATTTACATGCAAGCAAACATCATCAACAAAATATCATAGAGATAATTTTAAATAATTATTTTTACAGTATAGGATAAATAAGTAAAAATAATTTTATTGTGACTGCTGTAAATCTGGAGTGAAGCGTGACTATATTAGGAAGCTGTCTATCCATTTTCTTCCACCTATCTGGGGCCGGGTCGTGGGATCAGCAGCTTAAGCAGAGAAGCCCAGACCTCCGTCTCCCCAGACACCTCCTCCAGCTTATCCGGGGAAAACACCAAGGCATTCCCAGGCCAGTCAAGAGATATAATCTCCCCAGCGTGTCCCAGTAGGACATGTCCAGAACACCTCACCCAGGAGGCATCTGATGCTCAGCTAGCTCCTTTTGATGTGGAGGCATAGCAGCTCTACTCCGAGCTCTTCTCAAATGACTGTGCTCTTCGCCCTATCGCTTAGAGAGGCCAGCTGCTTGTATCCATGATCTCGTTCTTTTGGTCACTCGGCCCTGACCTGGAGGGTGCACTCCACCATTTTCCGACTGAGGACCATGGTCTCAGACTTGGAGGTGCCGATTCTCATTCCCACCGCTTCACACTTGGCTGTGAACTGCTCCAATGCGAGCTGGAGGCCACCACTTGATGAAGCCAACAGGACCTGGCACACCTGTATCAGGTAGCGGGGGATGATGCTGAACAGACCTGGCACACCTAAATGGCAAATTTTTTTTTTTTTACATAGTTTTGTATTATACTTGTACTTTTAGGTTACAAAAGTACAAGTATAATATTTTTCAGTCATCTTCTTATTATCTTCTCATTCTGATAATTACTTTTTTGTTCATGAGGATAAAAAAATAACCTACACCATCTATAAATTATTGTTTGAATGTTTCAAAGGTAACAGCAGGAAAACAAAAAACAAAATGGGGAAAGATAAAGATAGTTTACACATTGAAGGAAATATGAATACTTGACCCCTACAGTGAGGTAATGGTGGCTCTGTTTTGCTGTGACATTTTACCAGCATGGTTTGAATGAACTAAGTCCCTGCAAGTCAATACAAGCTGTTCTGAGTGATCACCTTTAGCCCATGATGATTTCTATCCTACTGAGAGTGGACTCTTCCAGGAGAGCAAGCACCCATCCACAGGCACACGGGGTCACGAAATAGTTTGATGAGTACACAAATGATGTGAATCTGATGCTGTGAGAGGGAATTCTTTACCAGTTTCACACAACATACACTAAAAATAGTGACAGAGCAGTGTGTGTTTATTCCTTCATTATTATAGAAAGTCTTATCCTACGCAACTTAAAAAAATAAAGAAGCAAAAAAATGAGTTACTTTGACTTATTTGGTGCTAATTAAATTTGCCCCCATTATTATATGTCTGAAAAAATTAGAGATACACATAAAGTGCTCATGGCCATTCAAACCTCACATTTAATCCATGTGTGTTAAAGTGAAGCGGACCATATGGTTTGCAGTGGATCAGAATCAGTGATCCTGAGGATGATACTGCCACAGCTGAACCTTTGTGCATTTACACAGTTAATGTTTATCATTGCCACATGGTCACACACCTGATGAACAGTACTGATGTCACACAATCGGACTGCTTGTTATCACATGCAGGAAACGTGTCATGCACGCACGCAGCTGAAGAACTGTCAGAGATTTAACCACCAAGAACTAGTCTATAGGCAAGTAATGTGCTTCTTAATTCTTTAGTTCCACAAGTTAGTCTTTTTCTTGCTGCTACTTAGAGTCTCCTCTTTGAAAAGAGACCAGAAGACTCCTTCGCAGTCACAAACATGTATATAAAAGATTGAACACAAATACACTTTAAACTAATGCAGGCACATATGGAGAAATGCATAACGCTAGACAAACACACATGCACCAATCCTTGACCAACACTTGGATGTCCCACAGAAACTAGTGCTCCTCTGATCCTCAGGATGAAACGGGAGATAATGCATAATACATTTTCTCCTCTTTTTAACAGCTCGTTAAAGAACTCATTCAAAGCCTTTGCCTAAAAACAGGTCGTTCCTAATGAGACAAAGTTTGCTACTTAAACACGTCATTTTCATTCAAGTGTAGTGCTTGTCCTGTCTCCAAATTACTGTTCAGTTTCAATGATTATTGTTTTTTTGAGAGCATTTTTTATTGCACTAGCTTCTGTAATTTCATGTTCATATTTATACCACTATGAACTGTGTGCTCATTATTTTAACACATTACAGCTCAGTCTATAGACTGTTAGGACTTGCTTCTCGTTCCTTGAAATGCACTGATGAGGTGAATCTAGGTGAAAGCTAATAACTCAGTAAATCCACAGCCATCATGCAGATAAAGTGGAGTCAGTGAATGAGGGATGGATTTTTATGCAAAGCAGAGCTTCTCAGTATCATGAATACATTATTTAGTTTTTTTTTTTCTGGGACTATCTTGTATTTTAGAGTTTTATGTTTTATAAACACTTCGTGCTCTTCTATGAGAACTGCAGTCTGGGCCAAATTCCCAGAGCTGTTTGTATAATCTTTAATCTAGCTAAACCACATGTGTCAAACTCAAGGTCCGCGGGCCAAATCCAGCCCACGATGTAATTTCATACGGCCGCAAGATGATTTCATATAGCTATTATTATTAATATGGCCCACGGTAAACAGTGCTCCCACCACTTACACTACAAATCCCACAATGCACTGCAACAGCTGCTGCAGGCCAAGACCTGTGCGCTATCCCATTTGTGTTGCCAATGACTCATGATCAGTGATCAGCAGGCAGCACTTTTACAGTGACATATAGCTAGCTGACCTCCAAAATGGCCGAATGAAAAGTGGAAAACAGAAGGACCTGATCGCTGACATCGGTGGTAAACCATGTGTCTCTTTCCCGAATGCGATGTGCGGGGAAAGAGCGGATTGATGGACAGTTATGGGAGAAGATGCAAAGGGAGACCTGCACAGGTGAGCTGACAGTGCTCACTGCTCACACACCAGGAAACGCTGCGCAGCAAAGTCCTGAAGACACAACGCGTCATTAGCACCGTAACACAGACAGTACCGGCGATCGTCGCTGAGGCACCATTTAAGTGCCCTTACCTGGCGTGAACAGCTGTTTAATACTGAGTGTATCACCGCTGAGCCGGCTGATCAAAGGAATTTTGAATTACTGTAACTCCGCCACCATTTGTCCTATCGGAAAAATTGAATCAGTTTCTGAAAGCTGCTTCACATCCAACATAGGGTTTTTACAGTAAAAGTTCGCAAATGGCGGCACCTTTGTCCCTGCAGCTTCAGGGATGGAAATCCGAGCAGGTCTCCACCGCTGTGTTTGCAGCTGTGCTTTTGGCTGATAAACTGGACACACTGCGCAGTTTATGCAGCGTTTTTCCGCATATGAAGCGCAAAAATTCACATCACAATTTTTAACTGAAAAATGTGCAAATTTTCATCAGCTTGAAATATTCTCATTTTTCCTGGTGTCATTTTTGAAGAAAAATATAATTTTATATTTTATTTAAGGAAAAGGTTGCTGTATTCTGACCATTCAAATCATATTGATGATTTTTAATCATATCTAGATTTTTAATTCTGTTTGGCCGGTGACTCAGACTGTGTCTAATTCTGGCCCTTCATATGATTGAGTTTGACACCCCTGAGCTAAAGTTTTGATATAATGTATAATGTATTATGTAATGTACTGGACTGGACTGTTATAATTTTTATTTATTTGTTTATCCCTTTTTGTTTTTTTGTTTGTTTGTTTTTGTTTGTTCTAGCTAATAGTACCGTCGGATAGATTTATCTATCTAAACTATAACTATAACTATTGTTAGAATTTATTCACTTCACTGTAACCAAGTCACCAGAGACCACCTCATTTTTCATCTGTGGAGATCCTGAAACAGTTATTAGACAGCATTTTTGCTTTAACTTTTTATCTTTGTAACACACATACAAAAATGGCACCATCAACATTAAAAGTGGTTGTCTGTAAATCTTTTCTTTTGTTGCTTTGTACAATAGCACTGCTGTTAGCATTAGCCATATTGCTAACCATCAACACTACAGCCTGAAATTAATTTGTGATCTAAATATAAACAAGAAACAGCCACAAAAACACTGACCTGTGAATTCTGTTCTGAGGAAAAAAACAACAAAAAGAAAGCATCTCTTAGTTAGGTAACTAATTGACCATCAGGTTAGCAGGCAGAACAAGTAGGATTCATTGAAGATTGCATAACAATGATCACATTCACGGATACTCTTTCCACCCCTTTGCATGAGTGCATGTATTCTGTCTGTAAACACGATAGCTTGAAAAGTTTGAATGACTTCTGATAAAACTTTGTCGAAGTGTATTAAACTTTGGCTTACATCCACCAGGTCTTCAAGGTCAACTTAACGTGTGGTATGTAGTGTCAACATACAGATATTGATTAAATACAGTCACATTGGCCTCTGACCTCTCCTTCAGAGTCAATAGATCTGAAGGTCAAAGTGATTATAATGCTATGTAGAGCTATTTAAAATTGTTTCTCACTTGTTTGTACTGATAACATATAGGCATGTAGGGAATGATATATAGGGATTCTAAATATCGTTACTTCAGACCTCTGACCTCTTCTTCAAGGTCAAATAAGGACAAACTTTCATAAAATGTATTTTATCATTAAAATATGTTTGAAATTCTGCTGACGTTGTTAGTATTGGCAACACTGCAGATTCTAAATATCACATTATAGTTTACATCCAGATATGTCACATTTGACCTCTGACCTCACTTTTATATTTCACATGTCTTTCTTTCGAATTGACCCCAAAACTTTAAAGAAAGTATAATCAAGAGAAAGAGAATGAGCCGCCTAGTTAGTTAGAAACATAATGCATAATTATATGATATAATAAGCTCAAGATAATCATGTCCAGTTATTTACAAATCAATACCTATTATCATTACCCACTCCTACATAATGTTTGTGTAATCATCTGTCATGCTACCCTTATTGGATTTTACTGAACTACAAAGTTCTAAAAGTGGATTTCAAAAGAACAAAGATAACAAAATGCATATATACAAAATACAACAATATTCCCTTAAAAGTAAATACTACCCAAAGAGTGAGCTGCCTTGGTGGAGGTTTGCATTCTTGGAGTGCTTCTTGTTTCCTTTGTGTTAATCATTCAATATGCTGCATTGATGGCTGTTGCTAAACAGGAAAGTGATGTGGTATGGTCTAACACTTGTGTCTTTGACTGCCTGCTGTAACACCATTTATCACTGCTAGATTTATTTATTTAGTTATTTATTGTAGGCCATGACTTCTTTTCCTGTGATAAAACAAAAAGACAAAGTCAAAGAAATAGCTTTAGCAATACATACTTAAGAGTGCTTGTCTTCATATTAAGGTTTCTCATGCGACATCATGTGCTCAAGAGTGGTCTGGAATACTGGATGCGATACACCCACCAGGTGCAGAGGAAAAATATATATACCCTGACTTACTAGGAGAGGTTCCTTGAGGTTGCTGTTGCTGGGTGGGGATCTTCTATTTGTAAAGGTTGCTGTGAGGTGCGCTCTACACAGTGATGTGAGAGCATGATTTTTCACTCTTGTCAATCAAAGTTTAGGCTCGCTATGCTGCGCGAGCATGATCAAACATTCAGGACTGAAGCGGTAGCCAAACATTTCAACTTTTACTACGGTGTTGCAAGTCAAATGATGTCCATTTTCAGTTTACAGTGATCCCCTCACCTATCGCGGGAGTTACTTCCAGAGACCCCCCCCCCCCCCCCCCCCCGTAGGTGAAAATCTGCAAAGTAGCAGGGTTGTATTTGTTATATATTTATTTTATTATTATATATTTTAAGGCTTTAAAACTCTTCTCACACTCCTATAAACCTTTTCACTCTCTTACTACAACTTGAATGATAAAGATGATGAATAATGTAGCTGTGAAGTACTGATGGCAATGAAGGTGGTGCAGCATCTTCACCCTCGGCCGTAACTTCCATTTCCGCTAAAGGAGCAGGCGTGACTTATTTCTTCGTCCGAGTGATGAACATATCTGCGATACAGTGAAGCCGCAATAAGTGAACCGCGATATAGCGAGGGACGATTGTACATTGCACTTTTCACAGTTTAACTGCAGCTTGGAAGTAGCTGGCCAGTGTTTGTGATCCGTCACTTTCATTCAAACTACAATCGTAGCAATATGCTAGCAACCAAAGAATCACAAGGAGGTTCGGCAACCAGTTGGGGAATATAAACTTAACACGAAAAGTGCTTGGTTGATTATTTTTTTGTTGTAACAATGCTTCTTGGCAATAAATCTTACAGTTGGAAAGTCTGTGTATTTCTCCTTAAATGGTGCCACATTTGTAAGGAAAATGCATTTGTGGACAGAGCAGCAGAGTTGAGCATGTGGGTTGCATGAAAAACTTGCCAACTCTTCTCTGCCAATGCCAAACAGCTTATTCTGCTACTGACTCTTGTTTGGTGTTATTTATTGGATTGGATGATTGAAGTCTGAAGAAACAAGACATCTTGGCAGTTTAACAGATTATTTATTTAACAAACAGGGGCCTCAGTAGCATGTGGAAGAACCATACACAGCCACAGCAGACTGGCACCTCGTCCTCAAGCTGGTGACCAGCTTGGTCACACACTGCTGACACACACTGCTGACACACACTGCATCCCATTCTTCAACCAGTATTTGTCACAAGTTAGCCAGTGTGGTTGTGTTGGTCACTCTGGCACAAACAGCGCAACCAAGCTAATCCCACAAATGCTGAATGGGGTTGAGGGCAGAACTGCAGGCAGGTCGTTCCAGCCTCTCCACTCCCAAATTCTGGCATAGTATCTGATAAACACGCTCTGTGGGGGCAAATGTTGTCATCTTGGAGAACAGAGTTTGGACCTAGACTATGGAGATATGGGATTGTCACTGGTTGGCTGGTCTCATCTCAATATCTCTCTGCACTGAGATTACCTCCAATGATGACAAACCTGATCATCAGGACCCGGGGTACCAGGAGCTCAGAAAAAGAGTTATGCATGTTTTGCATAAGTCTTTTTTTGTGCCATGTTCAAATCTGCTTTCCAGTTGGTGCATTTTTATTGAATTTTCTAGAAAATGTACTTTGTACATTCTTGTTTGACTGTGTTCAAGTATATTCTAACACACAAAATGCCTTTTCATTTCTAGTGAACGCCTCGCTTTAACCCGAAAAAAAGGACTAAACCTGATTATTTTTTACACATTTTGTTAAAAGTTGAATATCCAGTTTTGCACAACAATATCTACATGTAGTGACTACACCATTATCAGACTTTTTTATGGTTACGTTTTGGCACTCAAGGTTCTTGGTTAAGGTTGGTAAGAGATCAGGGTTTTGATTAAATGCAAACAAATGCATCATGAAGTTTTCCTGTCGACCAAGGTGCTTCTGTTGTTTAAAAATAACTGCTAGGACGACTCTATGTGTGAACCTGCCTGCCCTTTGTATACCTCCTATCTATTCCAACCACCTGCTCTGTGGCTGTTTATTCATTCATTCATTCAAAAAGCTGCCTCTAAATGCAAAAGGTAAATACCATCAATTACCCTCTAAAGTTACCCGACAACTTGAAAAACTATAAAATAAGCAGAAGGAAGACAGGATGAAGTATCGGTTCTCAAAGCCACAGTAATATATGACACGGCTATAGATTCAAAGCCTTTAAACAGATTTAGACAGTAAATACCTTTCTTAACCCCATGATAAAGAGATAGATCGGATACGACTAAAACTGATCTTGTTATCTTGTGTCCTGTAGTAGGAGAAGCAGCACAAGTTTAGAGCTTAATATAGCTCCATGAAAGTCTATTGTGGGAAGTCAACGTTTTTACTGGAGTAATAGCATTCAAATGTATACACTTTCCTCTTTTCCTGTTAAATGGTTATTTTTCCATAAACTCTCTAATTTGAACTCTGACAACAAATGAAGCTGATTTCCAATTTATACACGTCAGCAAAGTAAGCACTGTGTTTACTTCCTGTGCTGCAAATGGTACTTTAAAACATGCAAATCTAACATTTTGTAATGATTGTAGCCCCTTAACTGGCAAGGGCCCGCTGACGGGCCGTTTGTAGTCCCTTTTATATGGCAGGCTAGACCCTCCCATTTTTACTGACACCTCATTCGGCCAATCATCTAACTGGCTGCACCAAATCACCTGACAAAGCTACGTGACGCCCTCTGAGTATCACTGGCTCTAGCAAACCCATTTCTTAACATGATTGGCCGAATGAGGTGTCAATCAAAATGGGAGGTTCTAGCCTGCCATATAAAATGCACTTCATTCAGCCGGCGGACCAGACGCGGCCAGTTAATAGGCTATGAAATGGGTTTTTCAGAGCCAATAATGACCAGAAGGCGTTATGTAGTTTTTGTCAGGTGATTTTTTTGCTGCCAGTTAAGGGGTTAATGATGTAATTTGTGTTATATGTTCCAGTAAGTGATGCCCAAAAATTTTCCACCATTTTATGGGGCCGATATATATACTTTTTCATCAGACTGCTGAAGAAAACAATCAAGCAACTCTTTAGAGTCTGTGCTTACGTAGCCATATGCTCACACTGTGAGTCCAACATTAACACAAGTGAAATCGGTCACAAAGAGGATGCTTTAGCTTTACAGTTTTTACTTTAAGGTGAACGTCTCCATTCTTGTTTGAATAGCATTTTTCACCGCTACACTGCCCGCTTGGTGAGTTGTGTGGAAGCATTTGTTGACAAGTCAATGTCTTCTATGCAAACTGCTGGTGATTGTGGCACCTGTTATTTACAAAAGCAATCACTGGAAGGTTTTCAAGTACTGCAACGTATAACTTCTTGCAACCAGTTTCAAGATAATGACTGCCATCAACCTCTATCAACCACTCACCAACTGGTTGCAGAATACACAATTTCCCTAGCAACCAGTGGCTACTTGATGAACGCTGACCAGTCTCTAGGCCTGTGTGACTGGGCCTAACCTGCCACTAATCAAAATTAAGCATAAAAGCCTTACACAGAGTCAGACCAACGTTTAAGCAAGCTAAATCTCAGACTGTAAATTTGTTGGCAGATAAAAATTAACTCCCTGAAAATTCATATACATGTTAAACTATGACATGTACTGCTGTTTGGGAGCTACAGGAGATTTGTAGATTCTCACTTAACAGTTTTTTAGCCTCAAATGTTTTATCAAATGTTCAATACTGTGCATGTTTGTCTTGAAATAGATAAAGAGGGTTACAAAAGTAGTACTGATGCCCATGTTCCTTCTTTTTTATTTATATGAATCACTGTGGCTATTGACATATAGACCTAACCTTGGAAATACTTAATATATAAATATATTAAGCACTTTCACCACAGGGTCTATTTAGTAGCTGTGCTGTTCTTTTAGTTGTATGTTCCCTCAGCAGATGGATTTTGCTTAGGTGCCCATTTTTCCCAACAATTTTAAGGATGTCTAAGTTAAAAACTTAAGGCTAAAAGCTGGGTATATTTGAACTTTCCGAAGCAAACAATACGCTTTGGTTTGTGAACTTGGCTATGTGGTGTATGTCACAGTCAAGTATGTGCTGCTTTTCCTCATTCAAACACTGACAGTTTTAGAGTCCTGTGAGGAGCTTTGGTGAGTCTTGCCTGAGACGGGCTTTTAAAATATGAACAGCTGAAGTATTCTGCAAAACAGCAGACAAAGTTACATTTACTTTGGATGGTGGAACCTGCAAACAGTGTTAAAATGGTCAGAATTCTCCTTTAAAAGCCAAGACGAACAAGAAATCATAAAATCTAAATCTTAAATTTTGTAACACTTTTCCCTTTCTGTGATATGATGAAAGCTCCAGAACAGCAATTAAGCGGCTCTCACATGAAGGTGTTTTTTTTCAAACATTTGACAAATTTACAGCTACATTAAAGTCCTTTTCCACAGTGTTTTCATTTGTCAGCATTATGGATACTTTCACATTTACACATATACTCATGCATTTACGAAACACATTTTTCTTCACCACAGTCTACTTAAACTCTGAGCGGATTAAATGCAAGTAAAATCCCCCAGTGGGGGGTTCAAATCTGTGTGTATCTCCTCAGTCCTCGACTATCTCTTCTCAGGCTCGAACTGCTTTATTTGTTTCCTTTTTAGCTCATAAAAGTTGTGTTTGTCACAAGAAATAGCAAGACCTTTCAAAATGTTGCCAATTAAGATCTGACATGGATGAGATATTGGTGGTATGTTACTGTCCAAAGATGGCATTTAGAGATTATGTACTTTTTACTGAATGCAGCATAGTTTTATGCTTCTTCTTTTTTCTGCTTCACTAGATTTCTGACAGTTTAATATGCAGACAGGTACATTTGCTAAAAAGCCTGGTAGCCCAGTAACTTGCTAAAGATGTGCTAATCTTATGCTTCTAAGAACTTTCTGTACACCTTAATCTTTAATTAACAAACACACATCACTACATAAGTAATCATCTCATCAGTCGTCATGTGTGTTCCGACTTGACACACACCTCCTTAAAACTAGAGCTTTGCATCAGGTCTACAGCAACTGCAGAGATTCTACATGGACAGCACAAGACATTCATTGTTGTTTGCATTAGTAACACCTCTAACCAGGCTATCACTGCAAACAAGGATTTTGTGTCACAAGTTGTGAAAGAAACCTCAAACGTAATTACAGTGACTTCACTGTAGTGTTACAGTATCTCATTCATAGGAAAGAAATAAACTACAATCATGTGGAAAACATAATTGCTTGTAAAAAAAAAAAAAAGCAAGTACACACCATGATTTAATACTGCCTTTAACACCCATAATGTGAATTAATTTTCTGTATGACTGCCAGTTTCTCACATCATTGTGTGCCACTGTTCTTTGCAACATTGCTTCAATTTATTCAGGGTCTTTCTTTCTTCTTTCTTTCTTTGCACAGCTCTCTTAAGGTCCACAGCATTCAATCAGGATGAGGTTTGGATTTTGCCTGGGCTGTTCCAACACCTTGATTGTTTTTTTTTCTGCCATTTGTCACATATTAGCAGATGGCCTCACATTTGTCTCTCGAATACTTTGGTATACAGAGGAGTTTATGGCCAATTCGGTGACTTCAAGGTTCCAAGGTCCAGTGGCTGCAAAATCATCACACGTCCACCACAGTGCTTGACAGCTGGTGTTTGTGTTGATAAATTGTGTTTGGTTTTCCACCAAATGTGGCGCTGTGCATTATGGCCAAACATCTCCACTTTGGTCTCTTCTGTCCAAACTGATCAAGAAGTATTGCGGTTTGTTCAGATACAGATTTGCAAACCTAAGCCGTGCTGCAGTGTTTTTTTTTTTTATCCAAGTCAAGCCAACTTTATTTCTAAAGCACTTTAAAAACAGCAACCACTGACCAAAGTGCTGAACATGGGGAAAAAACACACCAGAATAAGAAACTATACAATAAATAGAATCAAAATTACAACACAAAATAAAAGCATCAATAAAATAAAAGACACAATTAAACATGAGCAAAATAATAATATTTTTAAAAAAAAAATCAAACTGGGTGAAAACCAAGCAGAAGAGAATTTATCTTTTATGGAGGGAAGAGGCTTTCTCCTGCAACTCTTCCAAACATGCCATACACGTTCAGTCTTTTTCTAATTCTACTCTCATGAACTTTAACATTTAACACGCGCACTAACACCTATACAGTCTGAGATGTAGCTCTTGGGTTTTTTGCAGTTCCTCTGAGCATTGCTCGGTGTGACCTTGGGGTGAATTTGCTGACTCCTGGGAAGATTTTGGCATTGTGTCAACACGCACGTTAACAGCAAGCTGCCGAAACCTTTCAGAGATGGCCACGCTTTCTGATGATCAATTAATCAGTTGCATTTATTTAGCAGCATTGCCTGCCACTTCACCTCTTAATTCCTACTGTATATAGAGTACTTAGTTTTTCACACAACTTGTGCAGAGTCCTGTGAAAATTTCTTTTTCACAAGACTGTAGTGTTTGCATAACTTGCTTTTTGTTTTGTAGTCATGGAGGTTTTTCTCTGATTCTTCCAGAGATGCTTTTCTCTGGAAAACCAAGTCACTGTAGTCAGTGATCACAGAATATTCTGTGGGTCACTGCGTAACAAAGACATTCTTTTTCTGGAATGAGATTTCATATTGAATTGTTTTCATACCATTCTACAGTCCTGTGAGATCACCAAATGCATTTCACCTTTTGGATAAAAGAGGAAATCTTAAAGACATCTCTCTCACAAGAAATCAGCTGGAAAAGTGGGGGAGTTAAAAAGCTACTAAAGACTGAAGGGAAAGTCAGACAGAAGCTACTGGTATTTTTGGTGCTCTTCTGCAGTTTCCTCATGCAGGACTAAGTTTGTTTCAGCCATTTTAATGCAGCTGCAATCAGTATGTTTTTAAAAATAATTATGAATCAAATGGCAACATCATTGCCATCTTCATCTTCAGCTTCTCATGGCTTTTACAGCTGTGAGTTTAACCTCATTGTTTAGCTGATCAGTGTCAGTTTGCCTGCTACAAGCAACTGTTTCCAGAGGAAAAAAATCCCCAAAAGACACTACCTGCACAGCAGCAAACATCAGACACACAGTTTTTCACTAATGTGCACAGCTGAGTCAAGCATTCCACAAATAAAGGGGCTGATATTTCACTCAGCTGTTGATAAAGACAAAAGCAGAGCTGTAAGACTGAAGAAAATTTGATTTACATTCATCAGATGGACAATCTCAAATTCCATATGTGTGCTTATTCATAAAATACATCCTCAGGATACAAATAATCATGTAATCAATGATTGAATCAGTGATTATGAGGTCATCAGATGTATAATATGAACGCTAATGGTTCTCTGTAACTGCTGGATCGCTGCCCTAAGGTGCACAAAAATCAATTACAGTCGCATCAACATTTAAGAAAGCTCTATGGAAAACTGTTAATTTGTTGTAGGGTTTTTCTTTTCTTTTTGAGGGTATGTGGGGGTGGTGGTGGGGTCTTTTGTTTTTTTTTCAGCCTTCTTCAGATGGAACTTGCTTAGTGGTCACCATGTGAAGCAAGAGCAGACACAGAAGTATCAATCTCTCCATCCATAAATTTTTTTCTCATTAGATGATCTCAAATCTTTATGAAATCAGAGCTAGTACCATTTTCTGACAGTTGACAGCTCCAGAAAACTGGATTTAAGCTCTTCTATTACTGCGCTTATAATATCTATATAACTTCTGCATTTCTAGATGGAATTTTCCTCCTGTTTGAAGTCGTAGTAAAGGTTGTGACAGTTTAAATGCTGAATGGGTGGCAGTGACCAGTACTCAGTCACCTGAGACTGTAGAGCTTGAGCATGTGATAACCAAAGTTAGCCTCAAGATGCAACTGCAATGGGATAATGGAGAAAAAAGATGACAGATGGAGAAGGAAGGGAAAAAATCTGAAGTCACTGTACAATGTTGTGTATGTGTGTGTGACTGTGACTGTGAGAGACGGAGTGTGTCGTGTGTGAAGGGGCAGCGTGGAAGAGAAGAGCAATAAGGCCAGGCTCTTCGAGGAGACTCACTCTCTCACTGTCATATTGATCAGACTACGGCATTGTACACATTCGTGCAGCCGACACCCTGCTGGCACTAAGATATGTCACTAAATATCAAAAATTGTATCCCTGCAGCCAGATACTTTAACTTAGCATAAAGATTTGAAGCAAGTGAAAACAGCTAACCTCCTGTTAGAAGGCTGCATGATCATTAACATAACTGCCCCGTCAGCTTTATGTGGCTGCAGAGGTGTAATGAACTAAGAAAGTTTCCATCCAATATAACAGTTGTTACTCTAGGAAATATACCTACACGAGTGCAGCCTGCCTCCTTACAGTGCTGCTGTAATCACATAAAACTTTAATTTAATTATGCCGACTTATATTAATATTTGATTCATTTATTAATATTTTAAGCATTGTTCTGTATATAGTGATGCATTTCCACGACGTACTTAGTTTGCTCCTGTTGACAAAAGGACAAAGTACATTTAATGGCCAAATGATTAGTATTCTCAGAGCAAAATACCAAAACCTTTCAACACTTTGTGCCTGTCTCTCACCTATGTGCTGGTCAGGCACAGGTACAAGATACAGAAGGGGATGGTTAAAAACAAAAAGATTTTCAGAAATATGTGCCAGTATATTAGAAAATAAGACAAAATGAAAACATCCTCACATCACGTTCACCAGCATGTGTGGATATATGCTTTTACTCTTAGGTCACTGATCTCAGAGGAGCAATCGTGCCACACAACCCCAGTAAAACCACAAATTAGATTTTCATTTTGTACAGATTGAACACACAAAGTACACCCTATTAATTAGTGAGCGTGCCAGTGAGATGCGCTGGTAACAAGTAGATTTTGTTACCTTTGCATAGAGCCAGGCTATTTGTTTCTGTTTATAGTGGCAAAGCTGTGCTATGTGGCTGTTGGCTGTGGGGGGTATCAGCGTTCTCATCTGTCTCTCATCATGGTAACAAATAAGTGTACATTACAATATGATTCTAAATCATTTGGCAAACTGAAGCTTTAAAAAAACAAACAAAAAACTGAAGCTTTAAAAAATAGAGGTAAATTAAGTAATAATGGCATCAAATTGAAAGATCCACACAGGTACACAAGCTTATAGAAAAGCTGCAGAGGTGCAAGGGTTATTTATAATGCAATGACAATATGGGTACAGAATGTATTATTGTTGTTGTCTTTGTTCTTTATCGGCTCCCGGGAGGAGATTAAAAAGGGGGCAGGGTAGATGTAAAATAACAGCAGCAAGAATTTTTAGTTAAAGAAAATATCTTTCCTTTGTGAACTAAATATATAAATATCACAAACTTAGTATATACATTAATTTTACAGTAACTGATGGACACACACACACACCACACACACACACACACACACACACACACACACACACACACACACACACACACACACACACACACACACACACACACAGGGCTACAGGGTGTGCCCAGCATCAGTGAGAGTACTCTCTGTGCCTGCTCTCTTACTCCCGGTGCCCTTATTGGTTCTTGCCCAATCCGGCCATCCAATCGCAACAGGCGGAGCGATTCTGTGCACAGACTTGCAAATAATCTGCAGTTTTACCACAGCACTCCAGAAGCACCACAATTATCTTTGTTTCTTCTTCCCATATTCATCCCTCATTCTGTTATCCTCTGCAGAAAGTGATGAACATCAAGTGATGAATGCAAATTACCTGCCAACTAACACGTCTCACAGCGACAAGTTACTTATATCCTTTGCCAATCCCTTTCCAACTACATATATACATCCTTTAATGCAGTAGTTCCTATACTGTTCACATAATTCTGTTTATGTGGCGTTACGAAAAAGTCTGTGAAAACAGTTTCTTTTTTTTTCTTTTTTTTCCTGAGTCTGTTGTTTAGTTGAGTAGAGGCTTATGAAGCTGTAGTGAATTATTAAGCAGGGTGAATTATGGGGCTGGAGTGGAGTGAACGAGAGAGAGAGACAGAAAGGGAAAGGGAGAGAGAGAGAGAGAGGTCTGGACAAAAATAGGTCAACCTAGCAGTGGCAACCCAGGGAAGTAGAAATGATTCGTTCTCTGAGGAGGAGCTTAATGTCTGGTGTGTGTGTGTGTGTGTGTGTGTGTGTGTGTGTGTGTGTGTGTGTGTGTGTGTGTGTGTGTGTGTGTGTGTGTGCGTGTGTGTGTGCGTGTGTGTGTGTGTGTGTGTGTGTGTGTGTGTGTGTGTGTCTCAGAGATGCTGTATATTTGTCAGCAGCTCATGGTGTAATGCTAATTCATATTCTACAACAAAGCAGCTTAAAAGGAAAGGTTCACCCTGTGAGCCATGAAAGGAAACTAAATGTCAATTCACATGTGAACCTTGTCTGAAAAAACATTCAGGAAGCATCAGTACACACAAATTTGCATGAATACAATTTTTTTTTATTAGTAATTTTTTAAGGGACAATTACCATTAGTGGAATGTAAGCAATCAGATTAATTCTATAGCTGCCTGATGTTATTTAGTTCCCGATTTTATGCAAAAAGAAAGCAGGTAATGCTGATTGTTAAAATTTCACCAGTTTCTCCCAACCTTTTTGCCGTCTTACTCACCAGTGGCGTCTTGCTGTGGCTCTTTGTCTCATGCCAGATGAGTAATTTCCCCTCTAGACATCTCAGATGGCTTCATTGAATAACTGAGGACGTATAAATCAAATTATTTACTGCAATATGAGAAAAATTTTAGAAAAATATGCCAGGTCTTTGTAGCACAACATTGGGTTTTTTTCCTTGTGTTTTTCTTTCCTGTTTCGTTAATCATCATACAGTCCATCAGATTCATCTTCTGAACCTCAAAAGAAATCCAATCCCAGAGTCATGGACCCATTGATCTGACAGTCTATATATAAGATTATTGATTTATTAGCAGATGCTACAAACATTATGATGCATTAGTTTTAATACCATACCTATTGATATGGATTCACTCACGTCACTATCAATTCCCCACAACATTTTATGCATGGAGAAATCTGATTTTTGGCTTATCTGTCCCTCCAACTGTACGCATGCAAATTCATCCATATTTATGTCCATCTACCTATCTCTTACATCCTTCAAGGAAGTTCCTTTAAATTTGTCTCAACTGTTCATTTGGAACTACCGATGAACTAATCAGATTGTGGAAGTCAAAGATCAGTGATTAAGGTCACTCTGTGTGATTCTAAATGTCATATCTCAAGTACTCCTGGAGGGAATTTCACATATGTAGTTCAAAGGTCACCATTACCTCACAAAATTCTTTTTTGGCCATTTCTCAAAAATTCATGTGCTAGGGGAATTATGGCCTCATGACCACAGCAATGCACATCACTCCTAACCTATCTAAACAATTTGATTTCTTTGATGTGTCATATACTGTATTGCCAAAAGTATTTTCTGAAAAACAGCCCCACACCATAATCCCCCCCTCCACCAAACTTTACACTTGGCACAGTGAAGTCAGTCAAGTGCTGTTCTCCTGGCAACCGCCAAACTCATCCAACAGATTGCCAGACATAGAAGTGTGATTTGTCACTCTAGAGCAGGGGGTGTCAAACTCAATCACAGGATAGGCCAAAATTGAAGACACAGTCTGACTCGCCGGCTGAACAGGAAAATATAAATTTTAATCAGCAATATGAATTTGAATGGCCAGAATACGGCACCTTTTTCCTCAACACATTAAATAAAATATAAAATTAGATTTTTCTTCAAAAATAACATCAGGAAAAATAAATATATTTCAAGATGATGAAAATTTGCAATTTTTTTTAGGTAAAAACCGATGTGAATTTCTGCACTTCACAGTCTGAAAAACACTGCATAAACTGCACAGTGTGTCCAGTTTTTGTGTTTTGTTTTTTTCCCCAGTGTGTCCAGTTTATCAGCAAAAAGCGCAGCTGCAAACACAGCAGTGGAGACCTGGTCTTTTTTTTTTTTTTTTTTGGCAATCACACATGTAATCACGCGGTCCCGTCCCTGAAACAGCAGGTTTAACCCATTAAGATGCTTCATTATGTCGGAGAGAAAGGCGACTCACACAGCCACCTTTCATCCCGGAGCCCTGCTGAGTTTTTTCCTTTACTTTCCATGAACTTGACAGATTTCCTCAGGCAGCTCATCACACCTGTGTAATAAGGCACGTCACCAAATTCAGAAGGTTTTTCCTCCAGAACAGACTGAAATTGTCGGTGATTTAAACCTTTGCCTCTTAGAAAGTTCAATGTCTGTGTGACGGTGATAATGGCGCATTCTGTCTTCAGGACTTTGCTGCGCAGCGTTTCCTGGTGTGTGACGCAGTGATGTACTGTCAGCTCACCTGTGCAGGTCTCCCTCTGCATCTTCTCCCGTATCTGTCCCACCACTATACTGTTTTCTACGGAACCCCGCAAGGGACATGGGAGGGGAAAAAAGAGGAGGAAAAAAAAAAAACTTTTGCGAGAAATTGGAAAAGTTTTTAATTTCAGGCCATGAGCTTCCGCGTTAATCCTGATACGGCAGCGTCCGTCAGGACGTTTAAAGGATGGGCGAGAGATTGCCAGCAAAATTTGCCTTTAATTTATAATTCAGCGGTTACTGTTGGCTGTAATCATGCCAAAACTGTACTTGAAGGAATGAACCTGGCTGACTGCTTCACTCGATCAGGTCTTGGCCAGCTGTTGTAGTGTATTGTGGGATTTGTAGTATAAGTGGTGGGAGCGCTATTTACCCGCAGGCCGGATCTGGTCCGCGGGCCTTGAGTTTGACACATGTGCTCTAGTGAACACGTCTCCACTGCTCTAGAAACCAGTGGCGACGTGCTTTACACCAGTGCATCTGATTGGTGATTTAAGGCTTGGATGCAGCTGCTCTACACACTGTTCTTGAGCTAATCTGAAGGTCACATGAAGTTTGGAGGTCTGTAGGTATTGACTCTGCAGAAAGGTGGAGACCTCTGTGCACTTTACACCTCAGCATCCACTGACCCTGCTCTGTGGCCTACCACTCCTGGCTGAGTTGCTGTCATTCCCAATCAGTTCCACTTTGTTATAATACCACTAACAGTTGACTGTGGAATATTTAATAGTGAGGAAATTTCAAAACTACACTTGTTGCACAGGTGGCATCCTATCACGATACCACGCTGGAATACACTGAGCTCCTGAGAGCGACCCATTCTTTCACAAATGTTTGTAGAAGCAGTCTGCATGCCTAGGTGCTTGGTTTATACACCTGCGGCCATGGAAGTGATTGAAACACCCGAATTCAGTGATTTGGATGGGTGAGTGAATACTTTCGGCAATATACTGTACATCTATTGCAATATTTTCTAAATCCATTCAGACTGCTCAGTTAAGGGCTCTGATTACTGCCTGGTATAATCTGCTGACTCCTACTGCTGCTCTTCATTTTAAAATCCTGCTTGTGTTATATTGCAGCACAGACAGAAGCGGTTCAACAAGAGTTCTTGATAACATAAGTGTAGCTTTTTTTTTTTTTCATGGTGTGATTTTAATCTGCAGCCTTTTTGTTCTTATCATCAGTGAAAAATATAATTTTTACATGGATCTCAACATCTTATTTACTGTCCATCCTACTGTATAGGGAAGAGATGCACCAGTTGTTAACAGACAACCAAGAGCGTTACCACCAAGCATAGTGTCACCCTGCCTCTGGTGAAACCACATGTGTGTGTTGGGATGAATTCTGCATGTTTGCATTAATGAATGTATGAGTATAAACACCTTTATTTGTCACTGGCTCTGTGTGTGTACTTATGTGATGAAAATATCCGCTTGCTTATCTATTTTCTGTCTATGTGTTCATCTGTGAAGGGGTGAAGAGGTTTATGTGTGTGTAAAAGTAAGAGAGAGAGAGACAGAGAAAGAGAGAAGCATGACCTACATTTGGCAAAGCTCATCGTATGAAACTGCCTAACATCACCCCAGAGCTCCTCAGCAGAGAGCCACACGATTGGCTGCTTTTAGCTCCAGCCTGACAACAGCACTGGCATCACCCAGGGGGAGGGGGAGGGGAGAGAGAGAGAGAGAGAGAGAGAGAGAGAGAGAGAGAGAGAGAGAGAGAGAGGGTAAGAGAGGGAGAGGAGGACATGGGGAGGAGGCACATACGTTAAATCCAAAAGAAGATTCAGATAGATGTAATAAAAAGAGAGAGAGACTGAGGAAAAGGCATGACATGATCACATATATGTTCATCACAACCCATTTGGACACAAAAAGCTGGAAGAATTCAATTTTAAATGTTAGAATAGAATAGAATAGAATAGAATAGAATAGAATAGAATAGAATAGAATGCCTTTGTCATTATACAGAATGTACAATGAGATTGGAGGGCCATTCCTGTTCAGTGCTATGCAATAGAAAGTCACAATTCCTAAAGTATAACTTCTAAAAATATACAGAAAATAAAACAGAATGTATAAAAATATATATATCACATAAGTATATACATATAATAATGAAGATGGTAAGTATTGCACTAGTGAATGAATATTGGATATTACACAATATAGGCGTGATAGATACTGTTCAGTATGAGTAGCATAATATTGCACAGAGATGTGGGTGTTGCACAGTTAGACTGGGTGAGTGTGTGAGTTCAGGGTGGTGATTGCTTTGGTGAAGAAACTGTTCTTGTGTCTGTTTGTTCTGGCTTCGATGCACCTGTAGCGCCTGCCAGAGGGCAGCAGGTCAAACAGTTCAAAGCCAGGGTGTGAGCTGTCCTTGATGATGTTTCTGGCTCTGCTGATGCAGCGGGAGGTGTAGATGTCCATCAGGGAGGGGAGAGGGCAGCCAACAATTCTTTGTGCTGTCTTGACCACCCTCTGAAGCCTCCCCCTGTCTGCCTCAGTGCAGCTGCCGTACCATACTGTGATACAGTACGTCAGCGGGCTCTCAATGGATGAGCGGTAGAAGGTCAGCAGCAGGTTTGAGTCCAAGTTGTTCTTCTTGAGGACCCTCAGCAAGTGAAGTCGCTGCTTGCCGTTGATGTAGAGGGGGGCTGGGTCAGGTTTGTGTTTCCTGAAGTCGATGATGATCTCTTTGGTTTTCATGGTGTTCAGTGCCAGGTTGTTCTCTGAACACCAGGCTGTCAACTTCAGGACCTCCTCTCTGTAGGCTGCCTCATCTGCCCTTGAGATGAGTCCGACCACTGTGGTGTCGTCAGCTATTTTGACGATGAGGTTGTTATTTTGGGCCAGACTGCAGTCATTGGTGTAGAGGCAGTACAGGAGGGGGCTCAGCACACAGCCCTGTGGGGAGCCAGTGCTCAGTGTGCAGGTGGAGGAGAGATGGGGGCCAAGTCTCACAGTCTGGGGCCGGTTGGTTAAGAAGACTTTTATCCAGGAACATGTGAGGGGGGGGCCTAGGGTGTGCAGTTTGGTAGTCAGAATATCTGGGATGATTGTGTTGAACGCTGAGCTGTAATCCACAAAGAGCATGCGAGCGTAGCTCTGCTGCTGCTCCAAGTGGCTCAACACAGAGTGGAGAGCTACAGCGATGGCGTCCTCTGTGGATCTATTTGCATGATCTGTTTGCAGATGGGTGGTCCTGAGGTGTCTCAAGCGAGCAAAGAAACAGTTAAGTTCCTGTGCTCAGGTCTCCTGCTGTCACATCACAGCCTCTGAAGTTTGTGATGTTCTGAATGCCCTGCCACACATCCCGTGTGTTATTGCTGGACAGTTTTTTTTTTTTTTGGCTTTTTTAGACTTGTTTCTAGCAGTGCCTGCATTGTGACTGCAGGGATGCCAATGATACTGTGATGGTCTATTTCATAGATGGCCAAATATTTTTGTCTGAAAAAGTCCATAAATAGTGGTAATAATTTGGTTGAACTGGTCCTTTAAATACCCCAGGGAAACCCAAAATCCCTCAGCACAGTAACTAATAATATTCAGCCATAAACTGCTGTGTCTGTGTGGGTTCTCAGTCAACCAGGTCATGGTAGCCTTAAGCACTCAAGTTGAAGGCAATTGTACTTTTTTTTTTTTAAGGTTCTTGAAGGCATTATGGATTTACCTTTTTAAAAATGATTTCACAGATACAAATCTTAAACAATTAGGACACAGAACAAAAGATAAAAACATTAAGCAGTTAAACCAAAGGTGTCCTAAACTTAGAAGAACACTAAACATGGAAATGCCCCCTGGTGCTGCAGACATCTGAAGACGTTTGGGCACTTGTAGACAGAAAAAATGTGTTTCGATCCAGGTACAGCTGACAATAGTTACAGCTCAAGTTTACAGTGAAACTAAATGAAACAGTTACTCATCCTCAAGGAAAGGTAGCCAAAGACCATTGCTCTCTCCTTATCCCTCCTGAGTGATTTTTCTTGAGGTTTTTTTTTTCTTTGTTTGTTTTTCATGTTGTTATCATAACTAGTAGCGTGAGCCTGCAGCGTATTCAGGTTGCACAGGCAGTCCAGCTCCTCTGGGATGGCACATTCATATGTGTCACTGCAAGAAGGTGTGTCTTCCAGCACAGTCTCAAGAGGATGGTAGAGGTATCGGGAGACAGGCTATTTACAATATACAGTCTTTGTGTGAAAAAACTCAATTTTCTTAAAAATAAAAAATAGAAGAATGTATTCAGTTACATTTTTTATGTTATTTATGTTAGACGTGTTAAAATAGTCTATTTTTGTAATTTTCATTGATATTTTAGACAATTTAAAATAACTGGAAAATTCTGTAAAATTTATGGGAAAAATTCTGTTAAATTACAGATTTCCTACAGTACAGAGCAGCTTCAGCAACTTATAAAACTTGTTTACTAAGTTATTAGGCTTATTTTGTTAGTTACTAATGACTAAAGAGGTCACAGTAGTAATAGTAAACATCAATGCACACAATAACCATTACCACTCTCATGTGTAATGGAGTGAGAGGGCACAAATGCTGGATGCATGAAGCAGAGACTGAGTTGACAAAAGGTGAGCCTTTATTTTTATTTTTAAAAGCCTAAAGAATAACCAAAAAAATGCAGAAAGAGACACCAGGATGCTCGACAGGCAGTGCACAGTATGACACAACAATGAACAGAGGGAAAACTGACACACACACACACACACACACACACACACACACACACACACACACACACACAAGGCTAATCAGGGGAAGTGGAAACAGAAGATACAGAGATACAGGCGAGGACAATGACACAGGTGAAGATAATCAAGACAATTGACACAAGAGGTGTGCTATAAAACTAAACACTGGATACAAGAGACAATTAACTACCAAGACACAACAGGAAGTGAGAAACAATAACTGAACAGGGAAATGCAGACATAAATAAAAACCTAAATTTAACATGAGGGAGAGACACAGAGGATAAGACAAAGGAATCATGGAGCGAAATAATAACAAGCACAAACAGTAGCTAAAACAAACAAAAACTGAAGGCACAGTGTCATGATTTTCTCTCCATCACAGAGTTTTGAGTTTTTTGGACTTCCTGTTTATTGTAATCTTATAATATATTTGGTCTTCAATTTAGTTATCATTTAAATGTTGGTATTCATGCATTTCCTTTGTTATCATGGATCTTTCAAAGTTCCAGTTTTATTTTTATTGGAGTTTTGTATTCTTGTTTATCTATTTCTTGATCCATGTTTGTTTCTGTGACCATCTCCAGGTTCTCAGTTTAAGGTTAGTGTTCTTGTTTATGTTTGATCCTCTGATTTTTGATTCTTGGTTCTTAAGTTCTGCTTATTGCTTAGGGAGTGACTTCTATTTATTCACTAATCCTTGTGGTTCTTTGGTTTAGATTTCATTCCCATATATTCAATAGTATTTGCTCTCACTGGAATAAAAGCCCTAAAAGGTATGATACCTCTGTATCTATCACAGATACGGACAATTTTCAGAAGAACATGCATCAGATCTTTGACAGATACGTTTTGGAGATTTCTCCGTAAACAGACAAGATTGGACCCTGAAAAAATCCAAACTCTGAATGAACAACCGTTAAATATCCAGATAATATCCATTTAAACATCTGTGACAGATCAGATCTTTACATATTCTCTCCAGAAACATGGATACGTTGCAGATCCATAAAGTTGGATCTGTCACGGAGCATTCCAGAGCATTCCGGATCGTTCCAGATACAGGCCCTTTTTGTCGAATGTCTTGGTTCCTGTCTGTTGTTGGTGTTATTAACTCTGCCAAGGAGGTTATGTTTTTGATAGTATTTGCGAACGTGCTTGTGTACATGTGTGAATGTCGTTCTGCCTGTAAACACGATAGCTCGAAGGTCAAAGTGATAATAATGCTATATAGAGCTATTTAAAACCATGTTTCTTACTGCCATTGTTTGTACTGACAATATATAGATATATGGGGAATTATATCTGGGGATTCTAAATATCACTATACAGTACTTTGGACCTCTGACCTCTTCTCCAAGGTCAAATAAGGTTAAACTTTCATAAAATGTATTTTATCTTTAAAACTATTCTAAAAAATAATCTACTGCCTTTGTATGTATTGGCAACATTTTGGAAATGATGCTGGTATATGGGGATTCTAAATATCACATTATAGTTTGCATCCAAATATCATGTCATATTTGATCTCTAACCTCACTTTTACATTTGACATCTGCCTTTTTTTCAAGTTGACTCCAAAATGTGTTATATCTTTAAGAAAGTATTGTCAAGAGAAATAGAATGAGCTGCCTAGTTAGTTAGAAATATACTGCAGTATAATATTACATAATAAGCTCAAGTTATTCATGTCCAGTTATTTACAAATCAATACCTATTATCCATTACCTCCTCCTACTGTACATAATGTTTGTGTAATCAAAGTAAACATCTCTCATTCTGCCCTTATCTGATTTTCTTAGCTGATGTCACAATTAGACATTATCAGTGTATTTAGTCACTCAATATGAAGTTACTGCCTGTAGCTAGCACAGACTGTCACATATAATCTATACTGTTTAAAGCACTCATGAACAAAACCTTTATTCACTTAATATTTATTACTAAACATTTAAATGAATTTTACTAAACAATGAAGTGAATGCTACACATGTACCCCCATAAATAAAAAATAATATAAAATAATTCTCAAAAATACTCAAGATTATGTCAAGTAAAATGAAATGGGTTTCAACAGGGCAAATATCAAAGCCCTGCACTTTGCACTTGTTTTTGCTGCACTACAACCTTCTTAAAGTATCTTTAAAAAGAACAAAGAAAACAAAATGAATACATCCAAAATACATTAACATTTCCTTCAAAGTAAATACTGTCCGGAGAGTGGTTCACACTCAGAGTGCTTGTTGGATACTTTTGTTTTTATTGAATTTACTGGTTCACTCCTTTTTTCTTCTTGGTTTTTCTTGTTGTTTAGTTCACCTGTGTGCAGTATTTCAGATTTATCTGTGTAGGTTCTCAGTCATCCATGTCATGGTATTCTGTGGAGCTTGAAAAAAATGATTGGACTTCTTTGAAGTTATATAAGATTTGCTCAGCTCTATGTGCCTTGACTGTGGACCTAAGGCACAAACTCTTGAAAACCAGCCTGGACTGTCTGCATCTCAGGTTGGAGCAGAGGTGGTTCCTGGAGCCCGCTATCTTCCTTGATTCCCTTTCATACATATAAGATTTGCTCATGTCTATGTCCCTTGACTGTGGACCCAAGGTGCAAACTCTTGGGAACCAACTTTAAAGAAACAGAGCCACTTTTTCAAGACTATTTCAGAGTTGATTGTCAGTCATTTCCTGTTTTACTTTGTTAGTCACTGTCTCTTCTGTCTGGCGTCTACTTTGTTCTTCCTGTCTGTCATGGTCCTTGATTGAGTTCAACTGCCTGTAGTTCCCCAGGTGTCTCCACTGCACTCGTTACCTCCTGTGTATTTAAAGCCTGTGTTAGCTTGTGTTCTTTGTTAGAGTGTCTATGACTTTTATCTATTTTCATGGCCTCATGTGTTCCTGACTATGTGTATGGATTTTGGAGCTTACTGTTTGTGTTCCTTGGTGGCTATAACCTTGTTGTTTTGGAGTTTGACCGTAAGAAACCAAACAGCACCTAAAAATAAACAGGAACTCAAAATGTGCTAACTTTGTATTTAGGGAGAAATATGAAATATAAAACTGTGTTCAGGGTGGCAGCTGTGCAACAGATGATTTAATAAAACTGTGACTGTGTGACAGCTCACCTGTGAGAAAAGTTTAACTTGTTTATATGTTTGAAATAATTAGTTGTTATAAATGAATAAACAGTGATGGCACCTGTGTAAATATGTGCAACATTCTCGCTTTGAATAGGCACAAATAAATCATGCCGGGTAACTCTATGAAGCTGTAGGTAGTTAATGAACTCAGAAGAAAGATTCCTACCAACAGCTAGAAGCAACAAGTCCAGCTTCAGTTCCAGTGAATGTTTTGTCAAGTCTGATGAAGAATGAGAGCATGCAGCCAAGGATTTTTAATCGTGCTTGATTGAAGTGGTTTTACTCAGTAACAAAGAATACAATGCATTAAAAACACAAGTTTTTGTGTGTTTGACATAACATTTCAATGCCAGCAGAACATTTAAAAAATGTTGGGGCAAGGATAACAAAACACTGGAAAAGCAATTGCTAAAATCTTTCCTGGTGGAACATCTCACAGTTGCTCATGTTAATTGGCAACCAGTGAATGAGTATAAATGAGAACCCTGATCATTTTTCAATAAAACTGATGTTACTAGGTTACTAGGTTGGACTGTGTAATATTTACTTATCAGTTTCAGTTACAGTTCTACTCATGGCCACTAGAGGCAAGCTGTAAAAGTGAATCAGTCTTTTGGCCTCTATGGATAGTTTCCCCTCTATGTCATGACAATACTGTACTGTGTTGTTTTTAATAACTGATGCCTTTGGTTACTTCAAGTCATCAAAGAAGTCAAAGTGTGCTTCAGTTTTGCTGAGTTTGACTCAAATATTTTGTTTGTCTGTTACTCAGCGGTCTGTGTTGTAACTGTACAGATTGTAGATGCAGCTTGCTAGCCATAGCTGATAACTTAGCCCTCCAGCCCCCAATCTAACTATGGTAACTTATGTCTCAGAAGAACCACACATCCAAAAACCTATCACTGAACAAAGGGTGACAACACAGTGGCTAAGGCCATCTTTTTTTACAGTCTTCTGTCTGAATGCATCCTGTGATATGGGCATAAGATTATTGCTAATAACATGAAAAAACTGGCATTAGACTTTCTGTCAGCCTCTGTCTCATGGTCTCAGTCTAGCCAAACTAATCTCACAGAAGCTGCAAAGCTGCTCCCTAGTTAGTTTATATGTGACAAACTTTTTTTGCACTCAAAACAAAGCCTGAATATCAGGATTCTTTCCACATTTTAGCATCAACACTGGTCCATAAAAACCACACAGGCTCCAAAACATAAAGTTTATGTGCTTTCACTTGCCAAAAAAAAAGACCCAGACACTTTTCCAAAATGACCAAACACCATTCATGTATGCTGTGTCTCATTACAGTTTTTCTCAGGTTACAGCCTTTTGCAGGTTACATGTAATGTTTTGTTATGTGTATGAACTGTCATCTTTAGAGCTGAGAATTTCAAAAATGTGCCAAACTGCACTTGGATGGAAATATCTGTAGAGCACAATTTTATGGTAAACCATTTTATTGTGATGAAGCTAGGGTCTGTGACAGGTCAGATTAACAAGATTAACCAATAATGAAAATCATCAGAATTGTGACAAAATGCTACCAGGAGGCCAAACAGAGGCTCTTTTGGGGAAAAGCCTCAGTGAAAGACTTACGAATAATAGTACTCTGCAAAATGTGGATATTTTACCATCTACAGTACATAAAATCATTACGAATTAGAGAATCCAGAGAAATCTCTGAATGCAAGGAATGGGGCTAATAAAAACAATATTGAATGGCTGTGATAATCAGGCCTTTGAGTGATATATTAAAAACAAACAATTCTACAAATCACTTTTGTAAGTCACTGTTAGTGAACACAATTTGTGTATAGCAATTTAAAACTGTCACTGTATGAAATGAAAAAAAAAAAAACGACACACACAAACACACACCATATTTCAATTACTGCAGGTTTTAGGTTTAGATAAAGTTTTAGGCTGAGGGTTGGGAGCATTCATATTGTGGTTATGGATGGGGTTCCATTTCTAGGGAATGATGCAATGTCCTAAGCAGGGAAAAAGTGTGTCTCAGTGTGTGTTTATTAGCACTAAAGGTAGGCTTGCCACTTTATAGTAAAAGCACATGACCTAAGACACTAAACTCCACCCATGTGCAGACAAATTTACTGCAAGTAAGTACACACACACAAACACTCGTCACTGTGTCCCACTGTCAGTCTCTCCCTTCTTTCTCTTTTTCTTTCCCTGAGATCCCCGGGCACAAGGCATTATGGGAATCACTCTGGCACAGCTCTCACTCTTCACAGCTTTAATCTTTAAGTTGTTTCCATAGAAACAAGTACATTCACTCAGTTGATAACTGTTGGATCACTTCTAAAGCCATAAATGAACGTCTGCATCCAACATAAAGCCCCTTCACAACCCAATAACAGAGGAATGTCTTAGTCACTGTGATCCACTGATTATAAAGAATGAAGACTCAGTGCTGATGATGCTGCGCAGGACCAAAAGAAGTGCAGCTGGTTGAGGGTTTTTTTTCTTTTGTTTTTTTAGCATTTCCCGATGCCACCACTGCCATGACAGTCAGATATTTGGTTTGTTCAATGAACTCAAGTCCCAGGTTTGGTTATTTCAGGTTAACGTAGCTGCAGTAGATCCCCACCTGTCATCTTGTACAGTATGTTGGTGTATCTTCAATCACCTCAGAAGACCCCCCCACACACACACACACACACACACAGACACACACACAATCTCTGTCTTTCTGTCAGGCTCTTAGATTTGACATGTCATTAGAATTACAGACAATCTTTCTGTTTTTGTTTTGTTTTTTGTTTTTTTTTAAGTAAAAAATATCCCATTAATGTGACTGGAATAAAGACCAGTTGGAAACAGACACATGCCCATTCACACTGTGACCAGGGTAGGAGTCTTCCTCGGCACGTGCACAGCAGGAGATCACCCCCCCTCCTTGCATATGTGCCGGTTTCCATGGAGACACGCAGTTAAAAATAACATGGGCGATGGCTTGTCTTGTGCCATTCCACCAACATGGCTGAAGAACTCACAAACACGCACGCACACACGCACATGCAAATGTTGGCAGAAGTGTGTTTGACAAACACACAGTGAACAATATGAAAACGCACACACACAGACATTTTTTTACAGCCTGATGGTGGCATTTATTCCCACGCTCCTGCCGCTGGTCGAAACAAATGGGATTTCTGATGAAATTTTTTTTGAGGAAAACAAAAACAAACCTGCTGCAGTTCGATAAACTAGTCCATTAAACTTAGCATATAAAGCACTTAGTATGAATACACCATTATAGTATGTAAAACTACCTTAATTTTAACATGCTAAAGTCTTTGGGGGAAGGAAGCACCCAGTTACACATACAGCAGTTACACAGCAGTATAAGCTTTTATTTTAAGACCTAATTATTATCATGTGAGGAATCGCCAGTATTTGCTCACTTATTGTAAGAAATGTAACTTCCTACCTGCTGAACACCCAACTGTGTTTAGTAGCATGTTGCTAACAGTGTGTGTCTCCCATTTGGCAATGTGCAGGTACTTCGTTAGTTCAGCTTTACACTTATTATTGCAGTTCAAATGAATGTTTTTTGTGCTTGACTGAAGCCCCTGACCGTCCTGTCCTGTAGCCGTGGTTAAGAAAGCTTTTTATCTGTGAGAAACTGCAGGAAAACAAAATAAATTTGCTCCTCCTCTGACTCATAGCTGCCGTGTTAGACAGATGAACAGAAAGCATTAAAAAAACAATATTAAACTAGGATACTGAACAGCATCAGTAAAAAGCCAGTCAAAGCAGTCAGATGACATGATTTGTATTTTCAAGAAGTGTTCAGGGAGTCCAGAAACAGGGTTACTGCCTGAAAACTATTCTAAATAACTAATGTCAATTACAAAGACCCAAAGATCCCCAAAGACTGCTCTGGGACTTCAGAGACTCTGTTTTCAGTTTTCAGACAAACACAGAGGAATTGCAAATACATAAAATAAGCTAAAAGAACATTTTTTCCTCTGTGCTACTCTGCAGTTCTCTCCCTGTTCTCTCCTTTCCTAATTACTGTACTGTCTCTTTTGGAGCAATGCTGTAATACTGATGAAGATCTGCTAAAGGAGAACTTCACCTATCTCCAGTTTGCAGGGAGGACTCAAGTAATACACATTTCGGCTTGTGGTCTTCATAAAGGTCGTCGTAGAAACAAGGAGACAACATTTTAAGTATGTTAGGTGTAGAGTGCAAAAAATATAAAATATCATTCACTTACAGTCCATATTATATTTACCACTGAGGCACCTTGTAGCCTTCCATATTGGAATTGCCAACTTTAAAGCAGAAACAAACCACGTTTACCCTCTAGTACAGAAAACCTTTGTCATAGAGCTATTTCACCCCTTCATAACAATTGTATTTATGACCCACCCATTTAACTGTAGTTAAGTTAGGAGCGTGACGTCATTGACTCACAGGTTGAAATGTTTAACTGCACAAAGAGTCAAAGAACTGCAGATTTTGGTTAGTGAAACAAGAATATTTTATTTGTATGTTACTTATGGGGTTATAAAGCAGGGCTTTGCAAACCAGTGAGTGAAACAACAATGGCTACATCTATGAGACCAAGTACTCATTGGTCATACCACACCTACCTTTGTGTGGCTGCACAATTGACACTGTAGTACACATTTGAAGATGTCTCACACACACACACACACACACACACACACACACACACACACACACACACACACACACACACACACACACACACACACACACACACACACAGAGAGAGAGAGAGAGAGGCTTGCACAGTGAACACAGTACCAACTATGCAGTGAAATCTAGTAGTAACTCATCATTTACACAAATACACAACATTGGCTCTCATTCTGTGTAATGTTCATGCAGTACCACTAAGGGGCAGTACAGGAGCCTTTCACTGGAGTCTGTTAATACTGAGTAAACAGCAAGTACAGAGCCAGGAAATAATCCCTTGAACATTTAACCTGCTGTTATGCTGTTGATATTTTCTCTGGCTTGCCTGACCCATTGTGACGTAGTGGGAGCTATAAATAAGACCTTACCTTTATTGGCAAACACTGTGGCTCACCTCTGTTTGCCATGACAGCTAAGTCTTGCAGCCTTATAGAAATGGGCACGTAGTTAAGATAACATGAATGTTGTACAGACCAGAGTGAAAGAACGGACGGATCGAGGAGGAGGGAGGCTGAACAATGGTGCAGGTGTGCAGCTTTTGAAAGAGAAACAGGAAGAGGAAGAGGGAATAGCTGTAAATATAATGATTTGAGAAGATACACACTGGAAGCAAGTCAAATTATATGCCAGTGCAGTGAGAAAATTACAACTGGTGAGATGTTATAAAATAAGAAAAAAAAAAATCTGGCTTTAGAAAACTGAGAAATCACTTCAAATAGTCATTGCAAGCAGTTTGTGATGTCCAGTAATCTCTAAACTAACTGTGAGATTTCACTGTTTCTTTCTTCAATTAAGCAAAAAGATCCTAAAACCACAGCTACTGAACAAAAACGTTCTAAAACGTAAATCTTCAGCACTTTTTAACCTGAGCAGTTGTTGTCTTTAAAAAGCAAAAGGAATCAAACTTGCCACCCTTTGATTAGTGGGTGTGCTGCATACAACATGCAGCCACTGCAAAGTGGTTTATTCCTAAAGGTTTTGTGTGTGTGTGTGTGTGTGTGTGTGTGTGTGTGTGTGTGTGTGTGTGTGTGTGTGTGTGTGTGTGTGTGTGTGTGTGTGTGTGCATTAAGCTAGTGTCAAGCTAAGAAAATGCAAGATAAAGAACATTAAGCATGATCCCTCCATTTAAACAAGTCTGTAAAAGGTTGTTTTAAGTGACTTAAAAGACAAGACTGATAAAAGTGATTTGCTTAAGCTTTTCAGGCAGAACAAGCCATTAGGGTCCTATCTGAGAAGCTCAAGTTACGAAGCAGTTAATATGTGGTTGAAGGGTCTCTGATCTTGCACTGATGTTTCATAGATCACTCAGTACCACAACCCCTGACAAACAACCCCAGGGACACCAAGCTATTAAGGACTTCCCAGCAGTCCTGTTTAGGAAATCTGCTGTAAATAACTGAGGCAAGCCATGAGGAATGCCTATACATTTAATATTCGCAGCCATGGCTTCTCTTCCTCTGCATATTGACCAGTCTTGGGGAAAAATGTGGACACGTGGTGACTTTGCGCGTGTGTTCAAATATTGCTGGTGTGTCTCCTGGGCAGGGCGGGAGACTGAAAGCTCCTTGATCAGACTGCCGGTTCCACGAGCTCTTCTCCAAAGTCAGAGCTCCAGATTACAGCAGATTACGAGGCAGGGTGTTCTTACACTCTTTCTTTCTGTGAGCATGTGCAACCAATCTCTGTTGACTCCTAATAGTCAGTATAGACAAAGACTAAGTTTACCTGAAGAGGAATTATTTAAAAACTCCATTCCTCTCACCTTTTTCAAGCAATGGACTAAATTTTCTTGTCTTCCTCAGTGTTGTAAAGTTGATCAAATGTTTGATTGCATAAATGAGAATGTCACACCATCACAGTCTGTCTTTTAGATCAAGCTCATACATATTCCCAGCATGTGGTGGATTAATACATTAATACTTTGCGGCTGAACCCTCCTTCCACATATTACAGCATCATAAAGAGATTATGGCCAGGGACAGGCCATGGCCAGGCAGGATTCTACCATCTGATACAGAAGCATGGGGGTGAATCACAGGGACAAGAGGGATAGCACACACAAGAGTCTGTGATGAAGTGTAGGCCTGTCACTTTGTTGGTGTCATGGGGTTCTGAGCAAAGCCAAAGTGAAACATCCACATATTCCATGGACAAAAAAGTAATATTTCTTTTCAGTGATGTGGTGGGTCAGCTGAAGGGAGGAAAAAGCAGGGACAGCAGGTTGATGGGTGAGGAGGAGGAGGAGGAGGAGGAGGGGGAAGGTCTGTGTCTGCAGATGTTGTTAGTATGGACACTGGACTTGCACAGGAATGGTTTAGAAATGTATGTAGCTGTAAATAAGGTGGCATTACTGAGGAACAGATGATAAGGAGTATAAAAGAGAAAAGGAGGAGCAGCAGAGAAAGACACAGAAGAAGAAAAGATAAAGAGGAAGTATACAGCTGCTGACCATGGCTTTGGCTTGCCTTGGTCTAGGGTGCGTCCCTGTGCAATCCAGAGGTAATGTTCCTGTTTAGTTACTGTTTTCATTATCTACACTGTTAATTAGATTTTTATTAAGATGGCACTTGTTCCTGTGTTGATTTTATATGAGCTCACTGTCTTATTTAAAGTAGCAATGTAGAATATTCCAGTTTCCACATTTTTGGGAGCAAGAGGTGTGCTAGGCTGAAAAGCTGCATCCATAGATTGTATGGGTGCATTGTTCAGACACAAATACCTATTCAGTGCTAAGTAAGAGACAAATAAAATATGAGAATTTCACTAATCAAAACTGGAGCACAGCTGGGCTGTCTGCTAGTAGAATTTACCAACAGCAAATCATATTTACTGTTGGTAAATTCTACATATTTTTTTTCAGTTATATGTATTAAAGAGGCTCCAAAAGCCACTACAAACACAACTGAGAGGTCCAGATCAGTTACTTCAATTACTCAGACAGCTCAGGTTGAGCGTTTTGGAGCCAAAGTTAGAGGGGCAAGGCTGAGATGGTTTGGACATCTGCACAGGAGGGATAGTGGATCTAATGGACAAAGGATGCTGAAGATGGAGATGCTAGGCAGGAGGAAAAGAGGAAGAAAGCAGAGAAGATTCGTGGATGTAATGAAGGAGGACATGCAGAGGGTTAGTGTGACAGAAGAGGATGTTAGGTGCAGGGTGAGATGGAGGCAGATGATCTGCTGCGGCGACCCATAAAGGGAGCAATCAGAAGAAGACAAGGAGCGCACTGTGTCAGAACCCACCTCCACTCGTCTAATAATGCGTAAATTTAAGCCTTGATGAATTTGGATGCATGGTGGTGCAGTGCATTTTTGACTCACAGCAAGAAGGTCCTGGATTCAAGGCTGGGGCCTTTCCGTGTGGAGATTTCACGTCCTCCTTGTGCTTGTGTGGGAACACTGGCTTCTTCCCACAGTCCAAAGACATGCATGTTTATTGGGGATTCTAAATTGGTCATAGGCCTTTCTCTATGCAAACTCCATAGAGAAAGGCCCCCGTGGACCAGGAAAATATTCAAAGCCAGAATCACAGGAAAGATGAGATGTTGAATGGCTTGAGCTGCCATACGCTCACACACTGCAGATTCCTTCTGGAGAACAGGCCAGCTTGTGTTTCTTATATAACAGCTGTCTACTATGACAAGATTCTGCAGCTAGTGCCTAGGGAGTATACTACCTGACCCAGATACACCCTAATGCATTCTACTAATGACTTACATTCACTCACATCTGGACGAGAGATTGAAAGAGATAAAGAGAGATACAAAATCATATATCCGTACCAGGAATAAAAAAGGCAATGCTAAATCTGTGCCCTGTAAAATATTGTGGTTGTCACAGATGATTATGCCTGGTTGTGGTCTTGTTTCATAAAACCCTGGTTCAAAAATAGTTGAGACACCTTTTTCTTTTATTGAATGTGCTGCCACAAACTCATAAAAAAGTTGATGTAAGGACAACAAAATATGGAAGCTCGTTTCTGCCACTAAAACAAAACGCCATCCTTTTTGACCGTCAACGGTCAAAATGCCTTCTAGCAAATCAGTGTTTTCATGTCGATCTGTTGGACAGCTGATGGCTTCAGCCTCCTGCTTCCAGTTAACAAGGAAATGACGTACCGTCACCGAGCTTCCTGATTGGCAGTGCAAACTCGAAATTTTGTGTTATTAACGCAAAATTTTGAGACATGTAACTCGAAATTTCAACTTATTTTCTTGAAATTTTGAGATACATACATAAAAATTTTGAGTTATTTTATTAACTCAAAATTTCAAGTTACAGATGGCAATTTTTTTCTTCTAAAAGTGGTGGAAACAAACTTCCATAACAAAACATTACAGTGAATTACAAGAACCTGTGGATTCTTTCATCTCCTCTGTAGAGGATATTGATTAACAAGTGTTAAGGTAACACTGTAACATGCAAACAAAGAACAAACTAGATCCAGTAGTGCTGCTTTCTTCTCTAGGCCTGAGTTCACTCAAGACTGTAGACAAAGTGAAAATTTGATTTTTTTTTTTTTTTAAATGACAGAAAAATTTCAAAACATTGAGCATCTGAAGTCTACATAAATCAAAAATGGAGAGAATTTTTTTTTTTAGCTTTCTCAACTAAATCAGTCGGTCCCCTCAGTTCCCAAACACAGAGTGCTGTAAAAAAAAAAAAAAAGAAAGTGATAGTGAGAGAAATACGACTTGAATGAAACATGTTGCTAGGACCAAGTTTAAATTGAATTGAATTGAATTTCTTGATTTCTATTTTAATAAGCTGTCTTTGTTCTATTTTCAGTTGAATGTAGTGTTTAAATTGTTTTTTGAACCATTGCATTTTTTTTTTATGTAATTTGGTTATAGTTTGTGGGCATAACTCTTTTCTATACTACAGCGTGTCTTCTGTAGATAACAAAAGAGGTTGCATCTGAACTGTTCACTGGCTTAGATTGGTTTGTTACTGACCCTCTGACTGTGTTTGCTATGTTCAGGGAGTGAGCACAAAATGTCTTTCTATGTATGTTTTTTTGCTCTACTGTCTCCTTTTTCTTCTTTGGTTTAAAGTGTGCTATTCCCCCAAACTTTAAAGCCAGCTTTCTATGTGCACCCCCCCCCCCCCCCCCCCCCCCCCCCCCAAAAAAAAACAAAAAACAAAAACAAAAACATGAAAATAAAAATTAGACCCATAAGCCAGATGAGGCTTAACAGACTGATAGTGAGAATGATTACTGTCATTTAACCAGATTTTAGATGCTTTGCGAGGTTAACCCTGCAATGCCAACATATGATAGTTACAGGAACTGCTGCACACACCCCAGTAGCCCAGTTGCAGTGTCAAAACAGCGTGGGTGGATGGGGTTTGAAATCACAATAATCCTTGCACTTGGAACATACTGACAAAAGTACCTCAAAAGTATCTGCCTTTAAACTATCCATTGAAGCATTTTGTTTGATGTCCTCAGACATTTTCCATATTGTTTTGCTAAAGGTAGTTTATCAAACTCGGTGAAACCCTCTGACTGTTATGAAATTAAAAACTAATGTTGATAAGATTGTGATCTTCTGTTTCCTCTCTTTTTTTTTTTTTTTTCATACTTCCTGTCTTGAAGCCATTACTGGCGTTTATGCAATTCTTGGCAACAACACTGCAAGTTGCTGACACTGTACCTGCAAATATCACAGCTTGAGGAAACAGAGATTGAGGCATACAGTAAAAAAAGGAGAGAAATTATGGATGAAAGACAGAAAGTCGGCAAGATAGAGTGGACATTAGATGAGCATGTATGCACTGCTTTCAGTGTGTGCAGATTAATCGGATTCACTTTGTAAGACACAAATATAATTGTCTGCAAGTGAGAGTTAGAGATCAGGATCACACCACGCTTTGTGAGTAATCATTCCAGAAATCCTTGTTATTCTAAAGGGTTTGGAAATTTGTTCTTGCAGCTGTATCAAAGACAAACTATTACTGTACCCAAAGCAGTAAGATAGATACAATGTGTTTGATACAAGGCGTGTCTGTCTGTGTGAGTCTGTTTGCGTTTAAATAGAAAAGTACTTTTATCAACAGCAACAACCTACTGATTTAATGGGCACAATAATTGGTTATATGGGCCAACTGCTGCTGATGTAGACATTCCGAATGTAATTGCAGGCAAAAAATAAGCCCAGATGAAATGTTGTTTCTGATGCGCAGTGTGGCTTTCAAGGCTCCGAGTGCAATTCTGAGTTAAAAGACAGCTGATAATCAAAGCTAAAGTGTTTCGAGAGCAGAAATCATTCCTTCTTTGGCTCCTTCTCTGAAAATCAGCTGTTTTAACTCTCAGACTTTTTATGATAGCAATTTTTGTCTACAGTAAACATGAAGGACTGTGACAAATTTACAGTCATCTACTGGTATGTACAGAGTTTCAGGGGTGGGTTTTGCTGCCACCTGCTGGTAAATCAGGGCTTTGTCTCATGTTTCCATGCACAAGACATACAGACTAAGGACTGGCAAGTTCTATCGCTAAATAGATTCGAAGAAGGCTGGTTGGCTGGGGTCTTTCTGTGTGGAGCCTGCATGTTCTTCCAGTGCCTGCACTCCAGCTTCCTCCTACACTCTAAAGACATCCTTGTTAGGTTAACTGGTGATTCTAAATTGGCCTTAGGTGTGAATGTGAGCATGAATGATTCTTTCTGTCTGTGTTAGCCATGTGACAGCTGGGATAGACTCCATATGATCCTGAATTGCAAAAGGGGTTAAGAAAATGGACGGATGGATGGATATACGTATGTGTGTATGTGCAAAGCACTCTGCAAAAGTTCCCTGCTCTAAAAGTAATTAGAAGATGCCTTCAAAATTATTTGGAACTCCAAACTCCAGAAATAATTTGGGAGCAATCACACACTCCCATGATGGTGAAAAGCAGATACAATTTTGTTTTCTGCACAGACCTTTTTTTTTTTTTAATTATCATAGTCACCATATTTTCATTAGTGACATCACACAAACTGGAGAGTCAAAAGTTACAACTGAATCATGGGCAATCACATTAAAGATTTCATTTAAGAGAATTTATTCTGTCTCTCTCCTCTCTCATATTAGCGGTGTCGAACCTTGACATAGAGAGCAAACTGTCGGTTCACTATCAGGCTCCGTGGCACCAGCAGCACAACATATTTCATCCTTGTACCCGGCCGCCATGTCTGGAGGAGCTGCACAGAAGTGCTCAACTCAGTCTCAGAGCTCTGCACCGAGGTGAGAGGCTGACCCAGGCTGCAAAGTTGCATTATGTACAGATTGTAGGTTGCGAATTTATATGCGTGTGTTTGGTTTTCACAGACGAACAACAGCAGCTGCGGTCCACAAGTAGGGAGAGAAACAGGGTGACCATCTCTATCTCAGTTGCGCCCCCCATGCCCACCTTCCCCTCGCCCCACACCATCAGGCGGCAACAGCGGAGTCGCCTGGCAAGAACGGTGAGGTTATACTGTGAAAGTATAATGTGAATTGAGAGTATGCTATATTTAACACAAATCAAACAGGGTGCAGTTAGAATATGATTCACAGTAAATGGCAGTAACTACACCAGAGACTTGTCAGAGTTCTTGTCAGTCAGTTCATATCTGTAGTAAGGCATGTCAGGAAATTTGTAGTCGGCATCAGTGTCTCTGAAATCTGATTGAACCCAAAAAATCTGTCAAATGCATGTATTTCAGTATTGAACCTATACACTTGTTGCTGCCTAGTATAAAACAAAAAAAAACAAAAAAACAAGTTACTAGCTGACTAAGGTGTGGCTGCTGCTCTGTGAGAAAGTCAAGTAAGGAGAGATGATATTTTTTTACACTTCCCTCCAACTCATATTTTGATTGTGATTCAAATCCAAAAAGGCACAATAAACATAATAAAGTTATTGGTGAATTTGACTGATTTTTTTTTTATTCCTTTTACATACGTTTTATAGTCTGATAAAATTGTTATTGTGAGTTATTTTGACCACGATAAACGTTCAGAGAAAATCTGATATAGTGACAGCCCCAATTTCAACAGACGCTCATCTTAAAATGCTTCTGGCATTCAGCTCAAAGTATGAGAAATGACTCCATCATCTGAAACAAGATAATGTTTGGGGTTTTTTTTTTTAATGTTGAGTGTGGAGTATGGCTGCAACAGAAGCACCTGTCACAAACTGAAAACAATAACATTTAAAGCATTTAACCATTTTTTGAAAATATATGTTTGATGTAAAGTTGAAATCAGAAATTTGCTTACTTTGAATTCAACGTGCAGATTCAGTTGCCTGACTTTGAGCTTCTTAGATAACGTTAAAGCATTTCCTTATTGGGTTCAAAATAGTGTGTGATGTTGTTTGCATAAAATCAAAATTCCTAGTATCAAAGTCAGCAAGTCAATGGCACCTCTGCAAAAAACTGAATTAAAAATTTACTCGTTTTTTTTTTTCCTATTCATATTTTTGTGGTTATTGGCACCTTTAATTCTTATTGTGTTCCAATAAACTGATAAAATATCTCATTCCAACTTTGCCATGCAGCAAGAGAGAGCAGAAAGGGAGCGAGAGTTAGACTACCAACCCAGGAAGGTAAAACAGAAATTTGTGATTTTTCTATCAACACCTGCTGTAAAATTTGTGTTATATTCATGTGTGTGCAGTTTCTGCTACATGTTCCATATTATCATACTACAGTGCTCCAATAAGGCCCCAGCATCTTTCATGCAGCTATCTATTATATTGTTGTACTGGACCCTGTTGTTGTGTGTTTTTAATTTGCTTTATCATTTCTTGTTTCGGAAACTGTTGAAGGAGAGGCCTGTGAAAGAATCCGAAATCCAAACCATACAGAGAAAAGTAAGAAAGAACACTGAGACAAAGCCAAAACTATATCATTTCAGTTAGAAATGATAGATTTCGCCTGCGTGTGCAGAAATGTTTGATTTTATGTGTTTTTTCTTTTTCTCTACCCCAGGAGAGGCCGAGAGAAGCAGATGTTCAGACAAGCCAAAGAAAGGTAAGAAAGATGTAAACAGTAACTGACATCTAATGTCAAATATTTGACCTTTTTTTAAAGATGTTTATCATATATATATATATATATATATATATATATATATATATATATATATATATATATATATATATATATATATATATATGCAAGACTATAAAAAAGTCCTAACATATGTAAAAAAAAAATTAAGAGTTATGAGTTGAAGAAGAGCTATTATGGAAGACAGGTTGAAAACAATGCAATACCTTGTTCATTCATCACTTTTTGATTTTCCTTTAATCTTATTTGAAACTATTAAACCTTTTTGATTTCTCATGTCATTTCATCTACTTTGTTTGCTTTTGTTATATTTTGTGTTCATAGTTTGAGTGCTTTTACTCACTTCACCCAATTGAAAGTTGTATCTTCATTCCATGGAACAGAAAGGTACCAAACCTTTGTGTTTTACCTTCTTTTTCTACGACATTGTTTAGTAGTTAATATTTTGTTATTTCTCTACAGCTTCATTGTGCACTACCTTTGATATAGTCTTAACTATTACACACGCTCAACAGACACTTCATTAGGTACACCTTGCTCATATTGGGTTGGACCCCTTTCTGCCTTCAGAACTGCCTTCATTCTTCACGGCACAGATTCAACAAGGTGCTGGAAACATTCCTCAGAGTTTTTGGTCCATATTGACATAACAGCATCACACAGTTGCTACAGATTTGTCAGCTACAGATTCAGGATGCAAATCTTCTGTTCCACTACATCTGAAAGGTGCTCTACTGGATTGAGACCTGGTGACTGTGGAGGCCATTTGAGTACAGTGAACTCATTGTCATGTTCAAGAAACCAGCTTGAGATGATTTGAGCTTTGTGACATGGGGTGTTATCCTGCTGAAATCAGCCATCAGAAGATGGGTAATCTGTGGTCATAAAGGTATGGGTAGGCTGTGGCATTTAAACCATTTGCTCAGTTTATACTAAGAGGCCCAAACTGTGCCAAGAAAATATCCCCCAGACCATTACACCTTCACCAACAACCTGAATCATTGACATACAAGGCAGGATGGATCTATGCTTTAATGTTGTCTACATCAAATTATGACCGTACCATCTGAATGCTGCAGCAGAAATCAAGATTCATCAGACCAGTCAATGTTTTTCAGATTTTCTATTGTTCTATTCTGGTTAATCTGCAAATTGTAGCCTCAGTTTCCTGTTCTTAGTTGGCAGGAGTGCATCTCATATGCTCTTCTGCATACTTTGGTTGTAACTTTATTTGAGCTACTGTTGTCTTCCTATCAGCTTGAAGCAATCTGGTGATTTTCCTCTGACCACTGGCATCAACAAGCCTTTTTCCCCCAGAGAACTGCCACTCACTGGATATTTTGTTTTTCTTTTTTGGACCACTCTCTGTAAACCCTAGAGAGAAGAAAAATCCCAGTAGATCAACAGTTTCTGAAATACTCAGACCAGACCTGGCAGCAACAACCATGCCACTTTCATCTCCACTTAAATCACTTTTCTTCTCTACTGTGATGCTCGGTTTGAACTTCATCTTTGTTGGGTCATCTAAACAATGCCTACATACCTAAAGGCCCTGAATTGCTGCCATGTGATTGGCCGATTAGATAGTTGTGTTGCTCAGTGGTTGAACAAGGTGTATCCAATGAAGTGCCCATGAGTGTATATGCTAATGTTACAGAAATTGTAAAATACTGCCACGATTCATCTCAACGGTGTAAATATTTATTAAGCAAATCTGCAACTTTCTGAGATTAAATCCTAACACATACTTAATGGTGCCAATGCCTGCCTGTTTCTTCCAGGCTACCTCGACAGGGGAAGGTGAAGGCGGTGAGGTCTTGGGAGGCCACAGAACCCAGGCCTCAGCCCCCAGTGCCCCCTCAACCCAAGATAAGCAGACAAACTGGTCGAAGGAAAACGTCCCGCCATTAGATCAGAAGACATCTGGCGATTCTCATGCTATCTCTTCCTGCATCATCCCCATAAATGTTACAGGTAAGTTAAAGAAGAAAGTTAAAAAAAATAAATAAATAGTAGTTAATAAATGGCTATAACTGGCTTTTGTCAGGACCAAACCAGAAACCTTATCATCTAACTGTTCCCAAACCAGGAATCATACCAGATAGCTTGCTTGAAAAAGATTATCAAAAAACATTTTATATATACATTGTTGTTATTACAGGAGTTGGGTTTGACAGGGAAGCAAGTGCTCGATGCTCTCTAGTCCATTCTCAGTCAGTTCTTCAGAGAAGAAGGAAGTTAAGGAGGAGGAAAACCATAACAGGAATACCCAAAAGAGTACAACAGGATATGGGTATGTTATAATAAAATCCTTCACACATGGTATTTTTGGAGCTTTGGCGATAAAAAGATGACATGCAGTTTTTGCAAACAAGTAATTGGGTTTTAAAAATTTAAAGAGGCTTAAATGTGAATTGGTTTGATCACGAGTCAAAAAACATCTCAGTTATGTGTAAAGTGTGACATTTACGTAGAGAATGCTAGCCAAAAGGATATAAAAAAAAAACCTGTTGTTTATTTAAGGGTTCACCTTCCAACAGGGTTGTTTGTGGTTATCATGTTCTTATAACCCCTGAAGAAAAGGTTTGTACAAGATATTTCAGAAAGTGAACAGGCTTCGATTCTTTGCTTTCAGATTCAGATGAATCACCCGTGGCAAGAGAGCGCACAGTGATTATCCATGCCAATCCACACCAGCTCTCTCTCTGTCAGGAAGAACTCTCAGTCAGTGGTCGCCTCCATCACACTCGTGACTCTGGCTGCCAGACAGATGATTTCCTTATAGCATGTAAGTTTCTGATAATAGAGGAGTATATTTGGTTCGTTACAGTAAACCATTTTACTACACACACACAGACCAAGGTTTTTCCTTGATTGATCTAGTCTGTTTTCTCAGACCCACTAGATGCTGTTGCTAAGTTTGAACATGAAAATTACTTCAAAGCTGCCTGTACACGCAGTCGCCTCTATACGGCCCCCATACTGCCTTTCATCCTCAAACTAGATTCATCGATCTGGAATTTAAATTATTTATTTTTTGCAGCAATAATCTACACTGGAATTAAGAAATATCTCCCTCTGTTCCCCGTTGTCTCTCTCTTCTCTTTTCAGGTACAGCTGCTCCCTCCAGAAGGCGTATTAGAGCTCAGCGGGGCCATCAGGGAATTCCTGCCTCTTTGTCCCATTCAACAGGAAATATTTCTTCCCTTGGTGACCAGTCAGACTCAACATACACCACAGCCACATCCCATGGTGGGCGATTGCGCTCACGTAGCCTTCCACGAGAGGGTGGACGTCTGATGGATAGTGATGAGGATGATGATGACAATTATGATGATGATGATGAAGATGAAGAATTGTCACCTTACGAAGCAGAGGACTTTATTCCAGCTGGCCCCAGTCCAAGAATGAAGATGATGATGATGAAGGATGAAGAAGAGAGCACAGATGACCAAGCAGCTCCAGAGCCATTGCAACTTGGAAGCCTAAAAAGGCTGCAGCGAACTGGGGAAAGAGACAGAGGAGGTGGAGGAGGTGGAAGCCCAGAGCATGGCTGGATGGAGAGGGGTCGTTCACGCTTACCTCGAAAGGCTGACATGGGCAGCTGTGAGATTTCATCAAGTTCAGATACTTTTAGTAGCCCTATTCATTCAGTGTCTACAACAGGAGTCCTAGGCAGCCATGTGGATCACAAGGAAGACCACCAGTCATCAAGTGGGAACTGGAGTGGTTCTAGCTCTACCTGCCCCTCACAGACATCTGAAACCATCCCCCCGCCCTCTTCTCCACCCTTGACAGGCTCATCCCACTGTGATTCAGAGCTGTCACTCAACACTGTACCCAATGCCATTGATGAGGGATTCTCCCTGGATCCCTCATACCACTCTGACCTCAGACCCCAAGGCCAGGGTCACAGATCAAGCTCATTCACATCCTCAGCCACAGACCAGCTGGATGATGCAGGGGTCAGTACAGCCAGTGAAGGAGAGTGGACATACCCTCCAGACCAAGACCAGACTGACCAAGATCAAGACCCTGACCAGACCCAAATCCTGAGCCAGAGCCATGGGGTAATCCAAGACTACAGCTCCAAACACAGTCTTGAAGACCAAGCCGGCTTCAGTGACAAAACAAGCAACACAGAAACAGAGCCTGGCTCACATTACACATCTAATACAGAAGGTTTCTACTCCTCCTCTGTGCATATCGGGGAGTGTAATCAGAGTTACAGAGAATACATGTATAACTATGCAGACCCAGGACCTGACTGTGGTCAGTCCAACACTGTGGCAGCACCACTATCACATGGAGTTTACCCTGAGCCCTCAGCTGACTTCAGAGCAGGCACTCTGACCCTGGGAAGGACCTGTCGTTCACTGAAGAAACCGAAAGTCAAACCTCCACCACCCAAACGAACCTCTTCGCTAAAGGAGGCCAGTGGTAGTGTAGATGTCGGAACGGACACGCAGGCAGATCAGGATCAACCAAAGATGGTTAGTGAACAAGAGCTTACTTTGTCTTCCACAGATATGAAGCTGGAACTAGACCTAGAGCTTGGAGTTGCTCCAGAACCATTACAGACATCCTGTCTAGTGGCAGAGCCTTTGGGAACATGGGGAATGGGACTGGGGGAAACTGTGGACATAGTAGAACCCATGTCCTTCAGCTCTGCAGATACACATTCATTTAAAGATGAAGGTGCTGTACAATCTGACTATGCAGACCTGTGGCTTCATAACAATGAACTGAAGTCCAGCAATGGTGAGTACACATCTATGTCCAACTCAAGCACCGCCACAGGCACTACTGTCATGGAGTGTATCAAGTCACCAGACAGCTCTTCCTCTTCCACAGAAACCCAAACCCAGGTCCCTACCCAGGCTTCAGAGACCGTGGCAACTAGTTCACCACTCCCACCTGAAGATTTCAAACTCGGGTCTCCTGAGAAACTAGCTGGTCTGGCCTCACCATCAAGCGGTTATTCCAGCCAATCAGAAACACCAACATCAACCTTGCCTACATCTTCAGCAGCATTTTTCCCAGGACCACTGTCTCCTTCAACTGGCAAGAGAAAGCCCAAAGTGCCAGAGAGGAAGTCTTCTCTCGCTTCCCTGCAGCATTTCCCCAGAGATGGAGCTTCCATTTCCTCTTGCTATAAGAGAGACCCTGACTTTCCACCTCCACCTTCTCAACTGGATCTTAGCGTCCTTCATGGTGGCTATGTCAGACACACGTTATCCCACCGGACTCACCACATGCACACATTGCACCACAGCAAACACAGAGCTGCAAATGTTTTAGCCACTGGAACAAAGCTGTTGGCCCCTGAAGCCTCAAATACCAACCCACCACCAAGCTTAAACACTACTTCAGCAATTCCTAGCTCAAATCTATCCGCGATAACTCCATCTGCTCTTCGTTCAGTGCAGCTTCATTCTGTTAGCCAACCTACAGATCCACAAATTACTTACACTACAGACCAGGAAACAGCAAGTGCAACAGAGACTGCTACAAGACCCAAATGTCCTCCTAGTGGGTCTACTCTGGCTCCACCTCCTCTTAACACTAGGCCTCTGCCTCCTCGCAGACCTCCTCCTAGACCACCAGCTCATGAGCACACCTCCTCCCCTGAACATACACAACCAACTCCCCCTGGTCGTCATCCTGATGGGCCTCCATCTTATGAAAGCCTGCTGCTTAGACAGGATCGCTATGGACCTGGAACCTTCTGGGCTATGACTGCCTTCAGAACGCGAATGGACCTATCATCAGACCTCTCTGAGGACAGTTCACCTGTTCATCGACCTGTGCCACGTGCTCCCCACCCTTCGCCTGTGGATCTGCACACACATATCCATTCGCATACAGAGTTCAGAGGGCTCACCCACTCATCTCGTGCACACCCTGAGTTTAGGGTTTTGGGAGAGCGCTCATTCTCCCAGGATGATGATGATGATGATGATGAAGAGGAGGAAGAAGAAGAGCAAGTGAAAGAACCGCCTAGGGCTGTATGTCTAAGAGGAGGCATGCGATCAGACCATCCTCCACCCCCAGCATATGAGTTTGCTGGGGGATCCCACTCAGACTCAGGGCCCTGGGCTAGTCCAATCAAAGTGCCTGGTACCACATTGGAGACATCGCATCCTTACCTAATCAGCGACACAAGAAGAGGAGGACAAGAAGAGCCGGAAGAAGAGGAAGAAGTGACATCAGGTGCTACCAGAAGTGCCCAACAACAACAGCTACAGGACAGCAAAGATGATTCCACCACTCCTGACACTGAGGATTACTTCAGTAAAGGTAAGCTTCTAGACAAAATTACACTGGCATAGTAGTGCTCCTTTCGTAAAAGAATACAGAAAATATCATAATATGCCATGATATTTCTTAATATTAAAAAAGGCCCAGCAAACCCTACATTAGATTTTTTATAACAGAACAAGATTAAATCATAAAGCAAGGTGGTTTAAGGGATGGCTATTTTACCAACTGTATAATAAGTGATCAGACGGCCAGATGACATGTGTTAGGGATGTCGTGTGCCACAGATTCTACACCCAGTGATAATTCACTCTCCCCTCTGACGGATGACACTAAAGTGGATGATGACATCATTATCACATCACCCAATAAAACCCGTACAACTGAGGACCTGTTTGCCATGATACACAGGTGCTGGTCAATATATTTAATTACAATGAGTATGCATTGTTTGTAATATATATATATATATATATATATATATAATATATTTATGTCTTCTGTTTATCCCATGTCTGGATTTTAATCATGACTATACTGTGATTTCCTGATTCAGATCCAAGAGAAAAGTCCTGGGCCGTAAAGATTCTGGAGACTTAAATGTTAAGTCTCGTCTCTGCCCTCCAGTACCGGTGACCCCCAGCAATGTACCCACCGCCATTATCCCTCCAGCACCTCCTCTCAACATTCCAGCCACCTTAGCCACTGCTGTTGCGTTACAACGAGCCCCCGTGCCAATCTATCGCAGCGCCAAGAAATCCAGTACGTCCAATGAGGAGTTTAAACTCCTGTTGCTAAAGAAAGGCAGCAGGACTGATTCCAGCTATCGCATGTCAGCTACAGAGATTCTGAAAAGCCCTATCACCCCTAAAACACCAGGAGAGTCCGTGCAGGAAGGGCCCATTAGACAGGCTGAGGAGCCACCCTCTACGCTCCAAGAGACCCAGGTTTCTGGCCTCGACCCAATCCAGATACCAGGTCTTTTTCCCAGGGCCAACTCTGAGAGTTTTGCATCAAAAACTCTGCCTATGTCGGCTGCATCTCGACAAGGACGTTCTCGGATACCCCCTGTAGCCAACAGTAGTCGCTACAGTACACGCAGTCGCCTCTATACGGCCCCCATGCAAGCCATTTCTGAGGGGGAGACTGAGAACTCAGATGGGAGTCCCCATGATGATAGATCATCCTAAAGCCACCTGATGTGTGATTTCCTCTATTCTTAGCTGTGTCCTGCATTTGAAATGGCCCCTTCTACTTTTCTAATCTTGGATAGCTGTGTCATCAAGGCCAATGGTGTAATTCTTATGACACACTAAATCTGACTGTTGCTGAAATGCATCCAGTTGAGGATATACAATTCTATATAAAGGTGTCAGACTGTTTTGAATCATAAAGGTTATGAAAAACTTGATGAAATACCTAAATACTGTATTAACTAAATAACGCCCTCATAGTAAAAAATGCAAGACTTATTTTGATTGAACTGTCTTTAAAAAAAAAAAAAGAAAAGAGTCCAAAAGGTTTGAAAAATTCTAAAAAGATTGTGGAGTGTAGACAAGATGTGTGTGTGCATGAACAAGCACATGCAACGTCCACTGATATTTCTACTTCTTGTGTTGTGAATGGTGTGGGTGTGTGTATGTCATTGAGGAACTGCTGTCTTATTAAATTTAAAAATTCTTATGACAATTAATATTCTTTTAACTTGTGGTGCCCAAAGCATCAACTTCCTAAACTTCAATGTTCAATAGTCCTGCCAACCAAGCAAGGGTTGTCTCATTATGGAAGTTATCTCTCAAAACAGCACCGACTTATCTATTTCCATCTGCAGACCTGGCATAGAGAGTATATCACAAAGAGCCAATCATATATTTCTTCACATAAATTATATCCAAAAAAGCTGACATGATGCATGTATTTTTGTAAAATTGCTTCTCAGAACATGATGATAAAGTTTCACCATGTTGCATGAACCTATATGGAAACATCCCCTGGATCCTGGTTTCTGTCAACATTTTCGTGGTTCTTTTGTATTATATTAATCTTTCTCTGCGAAAGATTTTATTAACATTTGCACCACATTGCCGGTGATCTGAACTGATTTGTCTTGGATCTGAGTGTCTAATAAGAAGGAGCAAGGGCTTGCGCCTATTTGTCTAAGATACAGGCTAATTCTGGACAATCGCACAGTGGCCTTTCTCTACCAGAGGTGGTTTTAAGCAGGGAATTTATAAATCTCTGCATATATACATGGAGCTGTGCCATGTTTCACCAAAATTCAATCATAAACCCAACCTTGAAATCTAGTATGCTTAGACTGATTAAAACTTTTCCAGCTGCTGGCCAGTCTTGCTGTGCTGACTTGAAGCAAAATAAAAAGGTGCATTTCAAACAGATTTAAATATACCACTGAGTGCAGATGGTGAAAATGCTTTAGAAGGTCCTCAATCGGTTTGACTAGAGGTTCATTTGGAAAGGTTTCCGAGAATCAGCCTCGCTTTTGCACTTCAAGATTATTCAAGAATATTCCTTGAAAAGAAAATATATCTTATAGTGAAATGCATATGTATATTTGTACTGAATATATATATAAAAAAACTCATATCTATATAAAATGACAAGCAGAAATTTTATAAAGAATCAATCTGAGTGTAGCAAAGAACAGGTCTCACTGATAACATTACACATGAATCTTAGCAATGTACACTGTTCTCCTCTCCTTGTTGCCTCTCCTTCATTTGCACTGACCCAGTGTAGCATTAGACAGGTGAAAGCTCAACCCGGTGTCTGGTGTACACCATTTTGTCTTGCACTCCAAACCTCATATATCTCAAAAGCTGAATGAGAGGAGGCAAGAGGAGAAAAGGACTGCACACATCCAATATTCAAAAGTCAGCAGCACACCCATTGCATCACTGCAGCCTTTTCTCTCCCACACCTGGTTCAGAGTGTGCTGTGAACTCTCTCTCATCCTTCAAATAAACATTACACAGTGTTTTACAGACGCAAACCATCATCAGTGGAAAGCTTGAACTCTCACCTGCCTACCACAGCAAACACAACACATATACTTCTTACATCCAGAGACCGTACTTCAATTGAAACCACTCACTGTATTCTGTGAATACCTCAGCAAGCATATTACTGTTTTATTGTAAAAGATAGATAGATAGATAGATAGATAGATAGATAGATAGATAGATAGATAGATAGATAGATAGATAGATAGATAGATAGATAGATAGATAGATAGATAGATAGATAGATAGATAGATAGATAGATAGCAAACCACAACTGTTTGATACTCAGCGAATATCAATTGCAGAACTGACACTGTGTAAGATGGAGAGAGTAAAAAGCTGTGAACTGATTACTAGAATTTTACATTCATCATAACCATATTGCTGAAGCGCACCTGTTCCTGTTCATTGTTTTATTTGTTGTGTTTTCTGTCGCATGCAATAAGCAAAGGGGGGTGGGGGGGGTGGGAGAAGAAAAGGACGCCACCAAAATCATTATTTTTATCTGAGGGATGTCTCCATGAGAAAAGATTTTTGTATTTTCCGTTCAAATGTCAAGTTCAATAGTGTGTTCTATAGATGTACAAACTGTCTGGCTAATTCTGTTCTGTATAGTCGTGATAACAAACAGGGGTTTATCTTGTACTGTATATCTACTCACTGGACAATCACAGGTTATAAGAGTCTGTAAAGAAAATGATATAGAATCTGTGGGGGGGGGGGGGTCTGAACACTTTCGGTGCTGGGTCCTAGTTTCGACGGAGCTGTGGAAGTGAGAGAAATGTTTTCCAGGAGAAACTGATGACTATGTTTAAAGTGCATATGTGTACGCGCCACTTTCGATACAATGTACAAAATAAAGCATAAACACAGAAAAATATGAATTCTTAAATCCAAAAACTAGTTTGGATGCAATCTGAAAGTCACCATCTACTTTTGACTAATAGCTAAATATTTTTGTTTCCCACTAACATTATTACTAATTGAAACAAACTTATTTGTAGGGTTGTAACAGTATTACATGAAAAATGCAATGTGACTGTGAATTGCCATGTGAAATCCTAAAAACGCTCAGTATTTGACCGGTTAAGTATTTGACCTTTTGTTTAGTGTGATTTTTCCGTACTGTACCTGGCACTGATGCCTTAAAGGTATTCCAAGACTGTTTATTTTATTCGTAAGCAGTGGACAGAGGATGGGTTGACACATTTTGTAAGAAAGACAAACTCTGAGGTTGCCATGCAGACTCTAGTTTAGCACTCATTTTGCCCTCTCAATCCTAAGTCTTCAGCAGCTTGGGAATACAACAAAAGAAGAATCTATAACTTTAATGGATTTTTTTTTCCCTCCAATCTGTTTCCAATATCTGCACGCAAGGGGAAATTTGATAACAACCACTTGATATTTTTATTGAGAAGTGTACAGTATGGAATAACACTAAACAGACTTTAAAAAAAAATGTGACACAGAGCAGAAAAAAATAAACACTGGAAACAAACAAAGATGCTCCATGCTTAAAACTAGCTAGGACTTATAAGATTTGAATCACTTTTTGTATTTTTGTATAAACATGTAAATAAGTTTTTAAAGAAAAAAAATGTTGAAAATTCTTTCTTTTGTAAAATAAACAAATAAAAAAATTAAAAACAAAAAAGTTTTTTTTTTCTCCAAAGTTTACATAATTATTTCCAAGCCTTTGTATATTTTGGAGCTGTGCAACACCTTCAGTCTTGCATTTATTTTCCAGGGGTTGGGGGTTGGGGGGGGGGGGGGGGGGGGGGGGGGGTTACAACATTGTGAAAATTCCATTATTCTATATATAGTTCATTTTAACAGCTCATCAGGCTGCTTAGTACATGTGCATAGAGAAAAAAAAAGCCAATAAATGTGATTGCAATGAAATGGAAGGCCTATTGTGTGACACTTCATTTCATACCCTTCAGATCCACATGTACTGAGAGACTCTTCCCACTAGATGGCAGTGTTTTAACGTTCACGCTACAACCTACCAGCATTGACCAACTGTCCTTCGCTGTGGCTGGGCCGCACACTCCAGTCCAGTCAGGCTAAATTACAGTAGGTGCCGATACTTAGACCCTCTTCATTTTAAAATGTCAGGAGAAAAAAGAAACACTGGCATATGAGGAGTAAGCTTGATTTGGCAGACTGCATAACCAAATATTTAATATTTATTTACTAATGCTCTACATTAAATGGGCATGTCTCACAGCAATGAAAAGAAAATATTCAAATCACTATTTTTAGTAAGAATCTTAAACTAGAGGTGATGTACACAAGTATGGACCAATTAAGTTATTATTTATTTATTTATTACTACTAAATGTTACTGATATTTTTGAGTAAATTTATTGTAATTTTGAAACGTAATGCATGGTATTTGGTGTATAATTCTACATCAATGTATCACTACTTCTAAGATCTGAGTATTTCTGCCATTTGTAGCGCACTGGTCATATTTACAATGTCTCTGATTATTTTAAAAAATTATTATTTTCCCTCCAAGGGTATTTGTTTTTCTATCCGTGTTCCAAAACAACAACAAAAAAAACCAAAAAACATTAGCCAAATTCTTAACTCGGGTTCCACATTAGCCTTGTTCAGTCCCTCCAGCTGCAGCTGTCCTTTCATTTTTATTAACTTACTGTGTTATTACTAAACATCTTTACGTTGCTACACCATAAAATTTGTGTTTGAAGCGGCTTACCTATCTGACAACTACAAAAAAAACCAAAAACTGTGGCCTTGGAACGATTACTACTATTGCATATTTCCAATTAGTTTCAAGGTAAATTATTTACTTTTAAAATGAGCTCTACTCTCTTCTAAATCTAACACTAGAGCACATTTTGTCCGTCAGAGAGTGCTGTGCGAAAATGAGACTTACTTTTAAAGACTGAAGTCTTCTTTCTTTGTTTACAACAACACATCTTGGTGCTAGCTGTTAGCCTCTGCACCCCGACTACTTCACCACAACTGCACTAGAGGGTAACATAAAATAAACTAATTATATATTTTAATGTTCTCAATCTGGTTTATGACCATTACCTGAATACTGACCATTGTTAGCGTACTGTATCTACCAAGCTACCACCAAAACACAGTTACATGGAGTACAGAAGTGGCTTATCATCTATAGGGGGCGCTGCTTTTGGGTCACACTTGAGGGTAGGAGCTGATGTTATCATTTGGACTGGAGGACTTGTTGACTTTAGAGTACTTGAGTATTTCCCTTTCTGTTACCCTGCTCTACAGATGCCAGCATGTGTTTAAGTTTGCAGTTATCAGCAACAAAGTGGCATACACGAGTGGACCAATTCATCCAAATTCGCACTATTTAAAAAAAAAATGCAGAAGAGTTACTAAATATTTTTGAGTATTGTTTATTTTTGCTGTATAATTCTACACTGTTGTATCGCTACTTCTAAGATCTGAGTACATCTTCTGCCATTTGCGGACCAGTGGTCATATTTATGATCTCTTTAATTATGAGAAAACCTCTTTCATTTATCATTTGTGAATTATTTCCTCCAAGGGTGTTTATTTTTTCTAACCCTGCTCCACAAATAGCCTGCATATCTGTTTGGTTCACTTTGGGGAGCAAAGAGCTCTCTCAGGGCAGTAATGTAGCTATAATGTTCTTTTTTAGCTATTATCACTTCATATTAAATATATTGTCTGATTTCCCCAGATGGTTGTGAGAAGCGTGTGTGTGTGTGTGTGTTTTAACATTGCTTCTCACATAAATAACTGTTAATGGTGGGAAAGTGGAGCCTCCAACAGGGGTCATTGTACAGTGAGCGTAGCTTGCTTCACAACGAGGAAGCAGCATGACTCCTAAAGAAAGGGTGCTGCTGGTGAGCTATTTGAATTTGCTGAACTTTTTAACAGTGATTCCTTCTGAACTGTCACTTTGCTTAAATAAGACATCCATGATCATTGGACTCTTGAACTGCTCTACTTCCCAAATAGTTGGGACTGGACCGCACTGCAGTGTCACAAGAAAAAACTGAGGGGCTCAAGGATGATCATTGGGATGGGAGCAGGAAAATGTGGATACCCTACACAATTTTTAAAAACGTTGGTGTTTCCTCACGAATTAGGAAGCCTTTTTTTATGTCTTTAATAAGCCTGCGCTCACAGCTGCTGTGCAGACCTTGTTCTCAGATCTCAAACACTAAGATGACATAAACAAATGTTTAATCGTGTGAATGCATATCAAACAAATTTAACAAACATCCTTTGTTGAACATACAGTAAAAAGTTGTGTGTGTGTGTGTATATATATATATATATATATATATATATATATATATACACACACACACATATGAAATGCTGCAGAGCGAGATGACAAGGCATAGAAAATATACATAGTTGGTTGTTGTGCAGTCCCTCTATGCTGTAGTAACGAACACAAAATTCTAATGGTGTAAAACATCTAAGAAGAAACAAACCTGACTAAAACCTGAGATTCACATTAAAGCAAGACGGTTTCAAGTATCAACTTGTTACCACTACAGGAGAGCAACAGTGTGAAATGCAGCTACAAAAGACATGATTTGGTTTGAAAATTGCTCTGAAATGTTCAGAAAATGAGGATTTCTGCCATCAGGAACAGATAAATACTTTGAGACTTGCAAAGAATTACTCAGACACAATATCTTCCCATATGCAGTTATTTGACAGTGCACACAAAAACTATGTCAGGCAGAAAGAACTGATTACACTTACGCTTGATACACTTTGTTACAGTACAAAATGATATAAAAAAAACAACAACTTTTTATCTCAACTTTATACAAAAGTTTCTCCGTCTTGTGCTCAACCAGGAAAGAGCACTTTAACTTCCTGTACAGCGCTCAAGCTCGACTTGCTTTTATTTTGATGTCAGAAACACTTATAGCATTCCAGTCATTGTACGTCTTGTGTGTATTTAATGTTTTGACTGTCAAAGCATAATACAATCATATAAACACATCAGTGTTCAAGCTGAGACTAACTAGCTTGAATGTCCTGCCGCATACAGACAACAGAAGTGAGAGAGAACGAGCTCCTCAGCGACTGTTTCTTCTTCGTCTACAGCCTGTGCCGCAGCTGATCAAAGAGTTTCTTCCAAAATAATCATTTAAATAGAAACAGCGCCGAATCTGCAAAAATGAGGTCGTTTCTTACAAAGATTATAAATGAGGTGTTTGATGACAGGGGGGAAAAGACTTCAAGAAAGCAAGACTTCTCCAGTATTTCCACATTAATTTATACAAACTAACCGGGGCGCCCCTGCTGTTCAGTACCCAGCAATAATGCTCATGACTTCATACATTCACTGGCATGTATACACTAAACCCGACAGTCTGCAAGAGATGCAGTCATTTAGAAACTTTTATTGCCTTGTTAGAAATTATGCAGCGAGACGTTCACCGCCCGTACCTGAACTAACCTTCTGAGTCTTTTGTGCAGAGCAGCCACCCTGAAAATCTGACCAGGGAAAGAAAAAGCCAGACAGGAAATAAAAAAATAACAATACAAAACCTATAGTGTACATCTGTGAGCATCAGTAGAGGTAAGTTGATAAAGACTGACATATTATGGCATCCAGTTATTCAAAATAAGGCAAATGGACACAAACATAAACACAATGACCTATGCTCAGATATCTGACACTAATTACAGCTATGCAAATGCTGCCTTCAGGTACTAAGGTTAACTTCATGTACTTTAAACTGGTGTCTGTAACTTTAAGAACACGCTGCTTTCAAGTCAGGACAGTCACTGGGGAGTTTTACTGGGATTTCCATAATGTATATTTTTCCTTAAAGGTTTAGACTTTTGATGAATTTCCCCAAATTCACAGCTGCTTGAATGCTGTTTCAAAGTGTTTTCCACAAATTCTCAGGAATGACGGGGAACTCGTTATCACGTTATTATTTTTTTTCAGGTTCCTAAAACCCCCAAATTCACAAAACGTAAGGATAACATGACCTCAGTGTCCTCATGAGTAGCTACAACTGTGGTTCACGTGGACTCCACTGCATTGTATCACTGTTTGTTTGTGTGTGTTTTGTTGACAGTGATCATCCTCTACTGCTTGGTCTGCTTCAGCTTCTCAATGTGATGGCAGAGTTTGAGCGCCGGGCCCAGCTTCAGACCCATGTATTTCATAATGACGTCACTGCGCAGCAGCATCAGCGCCTTCCCATCGATCTCCTGTAGGGAGAAGAAGACATTTTCAGCTTGCTACATGCTACATGCTTCCTCCAGAAGTATGTGCTTTTAGCTCATGAAAGCAGTGTATTGTGTATACTACTGAAGACAACCAAGAAGAAGGTTAAATTAAATACTCACATGCTTCCTGAACAGTTCCACATGAGGCCCCAGAGTTTGGGGATCAGCTTCTTGGACAAACCGTACGACATCATCAACCGACCAGGATGAAGCGCTGTTTCCTGAGCCGTCTTTGTCCTGCTTCATGTGGTCTGGACCTGTTGTTGAGCTAGCTGCTGTAAGGTGTGAGGGCAGAAGGAAGGAAAAGCAAATAAAGAAATATCAAAATCATTTAATGTTAGGGTGAGCTGTTAACAAAGCTTTAATATTTGTGCCAAAATCTGTTAAAAGTTTAAGCCGCAATAAAAATTAAAAGAGGAAATAAATCCCGTGTCAAACCTCAGTGCTTGGCTGACTTTCTAAACTCCTGTGGCTTAGCAAAGGGGGGATATTTGCCAGCATAATAGTTTAATAAACACTTGCCTTCATCTCGCCCTGGTGAGTGCATCTGTGCATGTGTGTATTTGTGTGCGTGTTATCAACCCTACCCTCCACTCGTCTGTGTGTACACACTGGGCCAGGTTCAGTGGGGTTGGAGCTGACTCGCCGGAGAGGTGGCGGCGTCTGTGTGTGTCCGGGGTAATACGGACGCTCCCTCTTGGCTGCTCTGTAGTCTGATGTGTTGTGAAGGGGGCGGGGGCTCGGATTGGGATCCTTAGAGGAATCGTTGTTAGGCAGGCCATTCTCAGCAAGAGACAGCGGTTCTGTTTCAATAAGTAAAGAGAAGGAGATTGAGACTTCATGGGCACAAGAAGAAAAAAAGCATGATATATACAACGACCGGTTGACAGACTCATTAAAAGGAGGTGTGTTGAAATTTTGCATTGACTAACTCCACAGTTTGTAATACATTTAGGAAAAAAACTTGAATCTTGCCCTTTATTTAAAAAAAGAAAGAAGGAAAGAAAATAACAGCTCTTCACTTTTACAGTTGCTGCATGCATGCATTTCCCCCACCTGACTTGGCCCTGTTGTAAAAGCGTGCGTTGTTGCTGTAGGGGCTGAAAGGCTGCGAGCTGAATAGACTGTCACTCTCCAGATGTTGGCACATGTTCTCCAGGAACCGCAGCACAGAAGAAGCACTGGAGGCAGAGGGCAGCTTCACATAGCGGATACCATGCTCTGAGCGCACTGGGGGCAAAACATAATAGCTATAAGTCTGCATGTGAGCGTGCGCACACGCACACACACCATATGCACTCACAGCTAAAGAAAACAGCAGATGGTTTTGGGTTAGCAGCACCCTCCATTTATACACCCGCATATTTCACCCAATCCCACACTGCACTACACCCTCCCATCCAAGCCAAGCCTGCACAAATCCACAAATTAAAACCCCTCTTTTCCCCACCCAACCTCACCCACAGCCTCCCGATCCGACCCCCCCAAGGGAGACTCAATCCCAGAATCCCAAACCAGGTTAGACGCACATGTCACTTCTTATTACAGACACAGTGCTCACATCAGCTGCTGCCACAGGCACCATCTTTTCTTCCACCTCTCTCTCCTTTCTCTCTCTCTCTCACACACACACACACACACACACAGTACGCTCATGTGTGTTTAAAACGATTTCACCTGGCTGATTGCCCATCCAAGACATACAGTGTTGGAGAACAGAAATGAACTGGCACTTTTTTTGAAGAAGTGATAATTAACATTGAATGTTTTGGGAAATATGCTCTTGTCAGTGCTCTCATAGTTTGATCTGTGACCACATGTGCGGATGCAAACCATCATTATTTTTTTTTTCACTTTTCACAACAATCACAGAAACAGGACGTAGCATGATACTAAGACAAGTTTTAAAGATGTTGATTGGTGGATTTCATTGTTCCTGACCGTGCTGGGTTGGATTCCTCCCTATCTACGTGTTAAGATAAATGGCTGCTGGTTTAATGTTGCATTAAACCTTTAACAATGCACGTACGCGGTAAAACCTCCTTCGATGTAGATTATACCATATTATGTTGCTCACAGATTATCCCATGGTGGTCTACTGATTTACCTCTAATGACCTCTCCGCCTGTATGGGACTGGCTCTGTAGAAATGACAGCAGTATAGAGGGCTGGTATGTGCAGTCCACACAGGCCTGAACAGCCTGCTGAAGGACTGCATTGACTGGAGCTGGACCGAAGTGGTCTGGGAGTTGCTGCACTAGTTTTCGATCAAGATGCGGGCCATAGTCACCATGCTTGTTCACGTAGACACACACTGGGATGGCACAAAAATAGAAAACACTGGTAAAAAGCAAAGAAAACTAGACATTTCTTTAAAAAAAAAGTAGAAATAGTGGAATAATAATTTTAATTGCAGTAACTGTTGGATCAAACTTGAGTAACTGAAACTTATATCCACAATTTATCTACACTTTAATTTGTGTGCACTTAAATAGATAAAACAGATTCTCCCCTTTAGTCTACACTTAGTAACCCATTATGACAGTCATGTTTTCATAAACTGCAGTCTCCATGTATGCAACCTTTGACTGGGCCGCTGAAAGACAGACATGTCCCAAAGCTTATTTAGCATTGTATTGGCTGAAGGTTCCGGGTCACCGTAATCCTGAATAGTGAACCCCTGCTTCACTCTCAGGTTTTCTCCAGGAATCTCTCTGTATTTGGCTGCATTTGTCCTTCCTTCGGTTCTATAGTCCCCTTTACCCTTCTGCAAAGACGCGCCCGTCTTAGCAAGCTGAAGCATGCTTCCCTGTAAGGATGGTATTAACCCAAAGATGAGTAATGCCTGAGGTTTGTAGAAACAGAGATTTCTGGCACAACTTCACCACTTCCAAGGTGCATGGAGAAGAGCATAAAACCTGAATAGGTTCTGTAGTATACCGAACAACTTTCCTATTTGACTTATATGTTTCAGCTTGTAGCCTTCACCACTCTAATGCCTGCGGTTTGCCAGGCAGTGTTTCCGTTGGTGGCTCATCAAAGAATACACTTACTTTCAGTCCTTTTAATGCCATTTTGCTCATTTAAATCACCCGGTAAGTAGATAATGTATGCTACAATCACCTTACACGCTGACATACTGTAATTCCTGTGCTTTAAACAGAGTAAAAGTACCCCACCTCTGTGCCTAACCAATGCCATTCCAATCTGGTTACTCAGTTTGGTCATACAACCAACTATTTAAACAGTTCTGCTCCTTCCATACCTCTTCCATTTTCCAATTATTGTACTCCTAAAAACACCCAAAGCTTAAGAAATGGTTAATGTCCCCACAGAGGTCTACAGAGACTTCCCTGAACTTAATGGCTTGAGCGATATGCAGGGTGAATTGAGGGAATTTATGCATGTGTCTGTAAAATTAATATATATACATATATGTCCAGTCAAGCAATTCAGTTTGCCGGAGGCAAGTTCTAGACAGATTAAATGATAATTTAAGCGAAGAGAAAGTGTGGGAGCAGAGAAAAAACATTTAATGTTTTTACATGTTTATATCTTCAATTAATTTGTAAACATTTCTAAAACATGCTTTAACTTTGTCATTAAGGGTTACTGTGAGAAGTACAATATGAAAAAAAAATCACAGTTTCATCTGATTCATGTTAAAATCTACAAAAATAAAATGTACAAAAAGTGAAACATTCTGAATAATTTTAATCAACTCTACTGTAAATATGAAGTATTCAGGGATTAGTGTGTGTGTGCGTGTGTGTGTGTTTTACCTGTGCAAACTACATTTGTGCTGTTGCTAAGGTTGTTGTCCACTGAGACGTGGCTGACACTCAATCTGGTCTCTGGAGGCGGAGCTGTAACTGATGATGTCCCCAGGGACTGTACCACCCGAGGCTTCTTCTGCAGCAAAAAGCAAACAAACCCTGTCTCATTAAATCTCAGTCACGTACAAAGGCCATCAGATAATCATTTATGAATTGTGTGTTTTAATTCTTCTTCACATGAACGGCACTGCATACAGTGACTTTTAAAGTAAGGCAGTTTTCAACTCTACATATTTATCATGCTTAATCTTTTCCAAAAGCTCCTCCAGTCTTTCCTCGAGTAGTCAACTTTTGACCATATTTTCTCTTTGTCACAACCATTTCTGTCATGGCCAGGGTCACTGGCCAAGAGATTACAGCTCTTGTGACATCTCACCTTGTTCTTAGGCTTGGGTCCTCTCTTCTTGTGTGGTCTGGGGGCCAGCTGAGTTTCGGTGCTAGTTCTGGCTGGGCTTTGCGATGCTCCATTTACCGCTGCTGCTGCTGCTGCTTCTGCCGCTGCTTTCAATAAAGCAATAGTCTGGGATTTGGGACGACGGCCGCGGACACCCTTGCGAACAGGGAGGGGTGGCAAGGGGTTGGGTAATCGGTACGAGGTCTGCATGGAGGAGGAGTTAAAAGAGGACCGACGAGTAGATGAGGTGGAAGAAACTGGGGCGAGCAGGGCACCAGGGAGGGTAACTAGAAAGAAAGAAGATATGGAGAGAGAGAATGAGAGAGAGAAAAAAATGGAAAAGATCTAAAAGATTTAGGAAATACAGATAATAATTCTCACAAAAAAGATGAGTATATATCAGTGACGTGCAGTCAGGGGAGGCAGGTGAGGCACGGCCTCACCTGTCATCGTGGAAATATAAAATTAAAAAATAAATTAAATGGTTATATTCATTCAGTGATTTGTATTTTAAAGTTCTTTTCCATTTAACTACACCATTTTTAGATTAGTTTTTTCAAAATCGCTGAATTTGCCGGTCAAATACTAAGAGACGAACGGTGAGGCACCAGCCCGGCGAGCCGCACCACGGATTGCGCAATCCGTGGTGCGGCTCAGTATAGTCATTGCCAATGACTACTAACTGTGCTGGCATGCTATGCAGTGAGACCGGATTACTTTCCCTTTGCATGTGGCTATTAAAATGTTCTAACACTTTTACTATATGAACTAAATTTCCATATTTTAGCTGGTGTATATAATGCACAGTTTTTTTTTTGTTTTTTTCATTAACAACTGTATGTGTGTGTAATGCATTCTTGTGTTGAGCGATCATGAAACTGCTGCGAAGAGACAGTAGGTGAGGCACGCAGTTCTCGTGCCTCATGGTAGGGGGCGCTGGTGATCCCAGGGACTCTACGACTCCTCGGCGGCAAGCTACCATAAACAGTTAGCAAGGCCAGTTAGTTTTTCCTGTTGCTTGGCCTTATGTTCAACATGGAAGATTACATAACTCAACTGAAAGAATTTTCTAAACTGGACTTTCAATCGAAGCAGAAGATAATAATTAAAGGAAGACCAACACCGGAGCTAAAAGGTTTGCTTCAGACTATGTTAATGTTAAACAAAACAACTGTTGCCAATCAAATGGTGAATAAGCTATATGTTTGTAAATCTGATGTGATGACGTCAGTGCCTCACCAGTCACGACCCTCACCGCACGTCACTGGTATATATATATATATATATATATATATATATATATATATATATATATATATATATATATATATATATATATATATACACATATATATATATTTTTTTTAATGAAGTAATCTTTATGCAGTTTAGTTATGAAAATAAGCAAAAGCATCAAATCAAAATGCTGGAACCATCAAATTTTTGTATGTCGTTTGTTGTTTTTTTTGTTTGCTTTTTGCTTTCAAAATGATTGAAATTATCTGCTTGTCAAAATATTTGCTGATTAACTTTTATTCAGTTGGCCAACTAATTTTTCAATAAATGATGATGCTTTACACACACAGCATCCTAATTATATTTACTCTCCACCCATACTGAGGCTTTAAATTAAGATGTGCAGAGAATCCACTTTGCTGTAGGTCCTTGAGCCAAAGCACGGAAAACAAAAGTTAAAAGAAACACAAAAGCCGGGGGAAATGAATAACTGAGTCCTGCAGAGGAGATCCGTTTTGATTTTTCAGAGTCCCCTGGGATTGGCAGGTCCTTTATCTTGGGCTCCTCCCCGTTCTCAAATCAAAGTCAGAAGTCACGAGCCCCCAGAGAACCGCTTTGAGTTACCAGCGAGGAAACAAAAAAAGTTTACTGTGGTGTAAAAATTAATTCTTTTTCACACACCTCTTGATATAATGGGAGTATTAAAATCACCAGCACGCTAATATACATTTTTCACACAAACATATACAGTGATATGATTCTTTGCAAGAATCCTTTGAATTTGGTTATTTCAAAAGCTGGGATGAAGCTATTCAGGCTACTTTCATAGGAAAAATCAGAATAAATACAACTATACATCTGAATTATATACACAACCATATATCTGAATCTGTAACCTTAGGTGAAAAGTAATTATAGAAAAAGACACTAAAACAGGCTACTCATATATATATATATATATATATATATATATATATATATATACCCAGTAAAACTAGGCTAGCTCTGCAGATTTTGTTGAAAACTGTATCACCACTTTTTATGTCAACATGGCTCAAGAACACTTTTTCAAAACCTTTAGACATTACACTCCCGCTTCTTCAGCTGTTCAGGATGTTGTCAGATGTTGTGTGAAGTGTAAAATCTAGTCGCTGGCATCAGTGTTGTGATATGTAAGTAGTCTGCCAAAGCCGACATCCAGCAGTGTGGGATAAGCTTGGGATGATCACATATACGTGCTTCCCGGAGCAGAGATCCATCCTTCTTAATGTCTTCATCCCCTAATTCTATCCAAATAACAGATTTCACCTCCTCCAACTCAAAAAAAAAAAAAAGAAAAACAAATTTTGAAAACAATTCACAGATGATTTGCAATGTTAGTACTTTGCCTATTATTAGAAAGAAATATTAGCTACTTCAAAATCCCAATCAGCAGGTGTTAAAATAGTAATACAGTGACAATAAAGTGAGAGGAAAGGTAGCAGCCCCCACTGCAAAGAAAAAATGACAAAACAGTGGCACCAGCAACCCTTTTCCTTCTTTATTAGCCTCAGCATGACACTGTGATATAACCATACAATTACCAGAGTAAATGTGTGATAATACAGAGAAAGAATGAAAGAAAAAAAAAAAAAAAAACAACATCTCTTATTTCAATACAAATGTATAGCTTAGTGAGAGTAGGGGCCTGAGAGTGCATGTTAAAGCTCTCAAGGGGTGAAAGCTTTCATTAGAGCCCTTGACTGAAGCAATATGGAGCGACTATGGAAGGTCTACAGTATTCTCTGAGGGGCCAGTCTGGGCGCCCTGAAAGCTGCTTAATTGGGAAATGACTGCAAGTCAGAATAGAGCAGTGTCTTATTTCGGTTGGGGGGGGAGGGCTCACTTACTCACCAGGAGCAGTCACACAAAGCGTGCTCGGAGAGCAGCAGAGACACCAACCTGCACGCACAGCGGAACACTTATTCACACTGAACTCAGAGTATAAACCCTACAAAGGCAGATCAAAATATGTGTGCAGGGTACCAGTCAGTATCAGTGGGTTTAATTCACCGTGGGGAATCTCGGTCGGGGTTCTTCTCTGATCTTTCCCCGCTGCAAAAAAAAAAATAATCCATTCACATACGTGACAGCAACCGACGCCACATGTAACATTTCCACACCAGTGATTAATGTCATATTTTATCACATACTGGTTTTGTCATCACATTTATTTTTTTTTTTAAATGATTGAGCCTTTCAAAAAAAATCTGCTTATAAAATGTTTTCATTGAGTGCTGCCACTGTGGGAGCATCACATTCATATGGTCTGTATCAGTGAAGTTATATGATGTTTACACTGAGCTAACCCAACCCGATACCCTCCTCCTGAATGTCATTTCACACCCTGTGACAGTTTCACTGCACAGACTTAATGACTGTTCCACATTTAGGAAGCTGCATGTAAGAGGGTGAAATAGTAACAGCTGCATGTCTGCATATGACGTGAAGACCATTTTCCAGTGCATCACATTAGAGCTATAGGGCAAAAAAATAAATGTAAGACAAGTGTACAATGATCAGTCGTATCATTCAGCCCACTGATAGGTAAAGCATTTTAAAAAATATTCATCTCTTTAAAGTGCAATGGTGTGCTGCAAAGCCGTGGGTCCTGGCCTTTATGTTACTTTGACTTGTGCAACTCATGTAAACAGAGACCCCAAGTTATTCACCCAGCCTCAAAATTCCCCAGCTCCCCGAACCAACGTCTCAGAAAAAAGCCCAATCCACAGGACTCAAATGATCCGAGGTACAGATGTGATAGGACACCCTCAAAGGTCATATGTCCATGCCACTGACACGATGGGGACCTTCACACTATTAGGCAGGTGATTTTGAAACTAATCTGTCGCGCCGAGGCCAATGCATCACAAATAAACGCAGTCTTGTAATCAAATCAATCAGATTTCTCTGTAACATAGTACCGTTCCCGCACTCAGCAATCACATTACAGTCACTAATGTACAATCATGTCACCTGCATTACATGAGTTCTTTATCTGCATAATGCCTTTACCTCAGTTTGTGTAAATTTTATAGGAGGGTAGATGTGCATTTTTTTTTAAGTTTGTTACAAGAAAGGACAAGAAGAATTTATGTATATTGCCCTAATTAGGGGGCTTCTAGTGGACACATGTAAGGGTTAAAGTTACACTGATAACTGGAAATTGAGTAAGTTTGCATCTCAGCCGGTGATGCAGTGTAACACAAAAAGTGATGCAAGAATAGGTAAAATAACATTGTTTTTTTTTAAATAAGTAATGTGTAATATACTTTCTAAAATATGGGACTGGCAAAGGTTTGGTCATTTTACAATGATAAATATTAATGAAATAAGGAAAAAATTTTTTCAGGTTGTATTTTTTTGTTTTTGTTTGTTTGGGGTTTTTTTGTGCCATATGAAAAACTGAAAATAACGAATACACAAAAAGGCAGAAAAAAAAAGCACCTGAATGTGATTTATGTCATTAATAATCATTTTTGTTTAAAAAAAAAAAAACACAAAACATCCAGATCAAGAAATACAAAACAGGAACAAACAAACAAACAAACAAACAAAAAAAATCACAAGTAGTCCTGACAAAAAAAAAGCAACAAAAAAAAGTCTGAGCAACACACGACTAGCATGTACAGTGTAATACAACAGAGCCATATGGTACTGATCATGACTATATAATTCCAGCTCGACCCACTGACCTGTGTAAGCAACCGCCCGAGGAAACACGTGCGTGTTTGGTAAGAGTGTGTGTGTTCGTGCACGCATGAGAACGGCATCATAGAGTGAGAAGTGTGTCTGCTGTCTGGGGGGGGGGGGGGGGGGGGGGGGGGGCTGGGGAAGAGGGGCCCCACAGACTTCCCTCTCATCTAATTACACCACGCACGCATGCACGCACACACACACACACAGGCTGTTCCTTTGAGTGAATTTATTACAGTGCAAAACTCATTGGATGCAGATTTAACTGTGACACTGTGTAGAAAGCAGAAGGGGAAGTTGAGTGTGTGTGTGTGTGTATATATAGTATCGGGCTTCATGTAGTTTAAACACAAAAGCGCCAGTGTGTGCGCACACACGCACACTGCGTGTGTGCGCACACACTCAGCTTCAAAACAGGCAATGTAAAACAATGAAATTACTCCTTAAACTGACTGTATGACTTCAAAAATAAAAACAAGTACATAAAATCAGCACGCAGAGAATGTTTGATGTGCACTAATCCTTCTCTGAGCCTTCTGCAAACTGATTCCTGATGCCTCACGCACAAAAAGACATGATGAAAAACACATGGAGCTCCAAACTTAATTACAGCCAACAATAACGTTAAATCCTCAGACTCTTAGTCAGTCTGTCTGGCAGTGGTCACTAGTCTCTAAAAATGAATTTGAATGAATTCAGGTGACTCAAAAAGTCATCAGGCTAAACAAAGAAAATGGTGTGAAACAGCAGCTTGAACCACTTACACCACATGAGTCCACTACACTAAACAACTTTCCTGTCATTGTTGGATTACTTTTCACTTCCCTTTTTTTTTTTTTTTGTTTCTGCACAGCAATATGATAAAGGAAAGCAGGCGCTTTCTCATAAACTAAGCAATTATTTCAATTATTATCACCAAGAAATATTATTTAGGTTCTACAAATACTACTTCCTGTTTTGAGGAAATTCGTGATTGTGCCCAGCATTGTTAGATTTTAGGTACCTTCCAGTTAAATCTCTCACATGTTAAAAAAAAAAAAAATGGAGAGAGAGAATTATAATCTCATGAAACACAGTGAAGCACAGCCCAATCAGAAACATGCTACTGCTGCAAAATCACAAGGCAAACCATAGCTGATGTCAACCTTACAAGAAGTTTTTTCTTCATTTGTGCAAACAAACAAAAAACTTCAACTTAATAATAAAGAAAGCCAAACTCACCAGGAAATCCCCACCAGGGAAAAGAAGAGCTTCACTTCTGCAGTTGTGGCTTTCGTAGTAGTAGCAGTATTAGTAATACTGGAAGTTAAGGCAGCCGCGGTGATAGTAACAGTGGTATGTGTAACAATATAGGCACTGAGCACAGTTGCTTCCTGGTTCTCTCTTTGAAGCGACTCTTTTTCTTTCAGCCCCTTGTCGATTTCTCCCCTCTGCCTGTTATTTCCTCTTTGTAACTTTCTCTGATATCCTGTCCTCATCTGCACTTTGTTGTCTATTTTTTGCGTCTCTGTCAGCTGCTTTCTCAGTTTGTCTCCGTGTGCCTTTCCCCTCTCTCTCTTTCTCCCAGCAGAAGCCCACAACAAAGCCCACGCTGCTCCTGCTTCTGCCATTGGTCAAAGCCGCTGCAAAGCTTCCCTCCCAATGAATGAGTAGGAGGTGGGGTGGGGGGGGGGTAAGATTTGCATAGGGGTTTGGGAGGAGTAGAGAAAGGGAGGGAGGGAGGGCAGGAAGAGTGGGTGGGTGGGGGGAATTGAGTTGAGCCCTTTATTAGTGTTATCTGTAGGCTACATCGACAGTCTGCATCAGTCACCTGCTTCTAAGCAAGCCTCTCATGGAGGGGGAGATGAGGGAGGGGACAGGGGTTAATGGTGGGGCTGAAGGAGTGGATGGGGGATGGGAAAAGGGTTGTGTGTGGGGGGGGTGGGGGGGGCTGGATCAGAAGAGTCCTGATTGAGATGGGTGAAAAGGGGCAAACTCCAGGAGTTGGTGCACACACAAGCAAGCTTACACTCAACACAGAAACACACACACAGAATCATGCTGTCACAACCGAGAAGGAGCCCCCCCCCTCCTGTCAGTGTAACCCTAGCCTATTCAGACATTCTCCGATGAAAGATGGTCCAGCATCAGGAAGCGGTGGCATAGTCGGATATCACCCTCACTCTGGAACAATGCAGAGCAGAGCAGTCAGAGGAAGCCAGCATGGGAAATGTCCCTTCAGAGATATCTTAATCTGCTTTTTAAGGGGAAAAAAGGAGTGCTGATGTTGCACACTCAAGAAAAAAAAAACTCTCTGATATCAATGTGTACAGCACTGTGTTTCTTAATTCTACCAGACTAATAGATGTATGTTCATTTAATATTACTGTACTTTAACATCTGCTCTGGTAAGAATGCTTGCAGTAAATTCATTTAGTCTTAAAGAATATGCCGATTTCTTTCATTTGCACAGATTTCTTAAAATGTCTTCGGTGTACGTTAAGCATACTGCAGGTATAATGTGAGATTTAGAAATAAATAAATTTAAATCCCGTGCATAGAATCTAAGATGGCAAGAAGTATTATTTTGCCTAAAACAAACAAAGACCGCTGCTGTGTGTCAGTGTCTGCTAACACAGAGACGTGCTCTACCCTTCATGCATTATTCAGAGTGAACAGACAAATAAACTAACACAAAGACGTATCACACCAAAAGTTCAAAAAAGAAGAAAAAGAAAAAAAAAAGCAGGCATAATGACAAACGCTTACTGTACAAAAAGGAAAATAATTACACCCAGTCTTGGCATCCTCTGTAGCTTCTTTCAAAAGTATGTAGCGGGGTCACAACAGGAGAATTTTGATGAAAGCTAATTAGAAATTTTAAACGTAGTAGTAATTACAGAGTCTCTCACTCCTGTTCTCACATGCACAGATAATTATCAGCTCATTAACACCTCAACCAAGCCCTACTTATTCACTTATTCGCATCCAAACATGGTAGCTGTCTAGTGATTTACATTATTATTTTTTTTTCCCCGTCAGATTGCACACAAAGGGAAAACCTCATGCACACACAGACTTGGAGATAGTTTCACAAAGAAGGGCTGTGACTCTTGCTTCGATCGCTCTAAAAACAGACGTTAAAAGCAGAAGTTTCCTCTCTAAATATCTTTTTTGTTTTCAGTCACTGTTCTTATCAGGCCCCGTCCTATTTCAGTCACTCTTTTAGATTGTTTGTGTGGCCTGTTTGTCCGTTAGTGTAAAAAAGCAGCACTAATTTATGACAAATCCTGAGTAAATCAAGTTCTTAAACAAAGTCTGGCGGAGCAGCACTGTTAAACCACTCAGTTATATTCATTTCAGAAGGGGGTGGGGGGGAGTCATATGGAAGAATTCGGGAATTGCAAAGACATTTCACTGGAAGAATGCACAAAATCTCAGGGCACTGCAGACGAGGCTTTCTCTGTCCTTCTGTTAACTCGTCTGTCACACTCAAGATTGCTTCCAAATGAAATTACTAACAATGGCCTCATTGCTGCAAAATTCAAGTTGATTGCTGCACTCACTCACTTGCTCCACCACCCTGAACCAATATGTCGCTATATCACTGTGAAACTTGTCGGAGTTCATATAAAGCAAGAAGATTACACGCTGGCTGTTTGAGTTAAATTAAATTAAATTAAATTATCTTCATTGTCATTACCACAAGAACAACAAGACAACACAGCATGTCCATAAATTGACACAACAATTAAGAGTATTATTTTTTGCACAAGGTGATTCCCAAAGAGCTATCAGCTGAAAACATGGCATGGTGTGCAGTGTGTCCTTAAAAAAATCGAGTAAATTTGACAAGTGGAAGACAAAAGAAGTGGCAGGCCTAAAAAGATATTTTCAGTAGTTGAACAATATCTGAAAGTTATGTCCTTAAGAAATGGGGGGGGGCACCTTCTACTATTCACAAAAGCCTCATCAGAAACGGTTTCAGTGGAAGGTTGGCTGCCATTCTTAAAGAAGAGAAACAGGGAGAAAAGGCTGAGGTGTGCCAAACTACACAAGAGCTGGAGTGAAAATCAGTGGCAACAGGTCTGGAATTTTAAATTGGTTGGTCAAAATTCATGGAATTATGAAAACAGAAGAGTAGCATCAGATTTTGATCCAGCATGAAATACCATCTTGGAAATCTTTGATTGGCAACGGCAGCTAGCATGCAAGAGAATCAAGGATATTTGATGCTCTGAAATGTCCTTCAAGAAGCCTGGAGAACGTTTCCTGACGACTACAGAAATGACAAGAAAGTTGCCTCAGAGAGTTCAGGATGTGTGAATAAAGGTGGTCATACTAAATATCGACTTTCAAGCTCATTAGAATTGTACAAACTTTGTTTTTGTCTTATGCTGTACTTCCATGTATGTTTGCACATATTTCAATAAATTGCTGCACCTATTTATCATTTTCCAAGCAAACTATAAAAAAATGAGGGGTGGCTCAAGACTTTTGCCCAGCAGAATATTTGTTTTCTGAAACAAGCCTATGGTAAACTCAGAAGCAAATAGGAGAATGTCACATAGTGACAGCTCTTCTCACCTTTAGGGATTAATATTTTGTCACCTTAATTCATGGAGATATAGTAGGTTTCAATACACTCTATTGCGATAAGTATTCACTCACCCATTCAAATCATTCAATTTAAGTGTTCCAGTCACTTCCATGATCACAGCTGTAATAAACCAAGCACCTAGGCATGCAGACTGCTTCTACAAACATTTGTGAAAGAATGGGTCGCTCTCAGGAGCTCAGTGAATTCCAGCATGGTACCGTGATAGGATGCCACCTGTGCAACAAGTCCTACTAAATATTCCACAGTCAACTGTTAGTGGGATTATAACAAAGTGGAAGCAACTGGGAATGACAGTAACTCAGTCACTAAGTGTTAGGCCACATAAAACACAGACCTACAGATCTCCAAACTTCATGTGGCCTTCAGATTAGCTCAAGAACAGTGTGTAGAGAGCTTCATGGAATGGATTTCCAACCAACGCAGCTGAAACCAAGCCTTACATCACCAAGCACAACATGAAGCATTGGGCACAGTGGTGTAAAGCACGCCGCCACTGGACTCTAGAGCAGTGGAGACGTGTTCTCTGGAGTGATGAATCACACTTCTCCATCTGGCAATCTGATGTACGAGTCTGAGTTTGGCAGTTGCCAGGAGAACAGTACTTGTCTGACTGCACTGTGCCAAGTGTAAAGTTTGGTGGTGGTGGAGGGGGTATTATGGTGTGGGGTTGTTTTTTCCGGAGCTGGGCTCGGCCCCTTAGTTCCAGTGAAAGGAACTCTTAATGCTTCAGCATACCAAGACATTTTGGACAATTTCATGCTCCCAACTTTGTGGGAACAATTTAGGGATGGCCCCTTCCTGTTCCAATATGTGCACAAAGCAAGGACCATAAAGACATGGATGAGTGAGTTTGGTGTGGAAGAACTTGACTGGCCTGCACAGAGTCCTGACCTCTTCACAAATGTGCTTCTGAAAGAATGGTCAAAAATCCCCATAAACACACTCCTAATCCTTGTGGAAAGCTTCCCAGAAGAGCTGAAGCTGTTACAGCTGCAAAGGGTGGGCCGACACAATGTTAAACCCTATGGATTAAGAATGGGATGTAACTCAATTTCATATGCGTGTGAAGGCAGACGAGCGAATACTTTTGGAAATATAGTGTATGTTTGTGGTGGACAGAAACATAAACACTGGAGGCTGTAAACTTCCCTGCCCCAGGACTAAGAACATGCTCTGACAGAAACGTAACTGTTGCCATTCATCAGCTATGAGGACAAAACCCGAAGAAAGACACACACACACCTTCCATTAATCAAGACTGTTGGTCTGGGTTATTTAAAACCACATGCTTCTTCTAACAGTGAAGACCAACAAGTGGGCAAAGGGGAGGAAATTGCTAGATGGGAGCTGATGACCTTAACAGCAAACATGGAGAGGATTGATATTTATTACACCTGCTAAACTTTGTTTAGAAACCCCAGTTTCACAGTCAACAGACGACCTCAAGAGCCATTCGTCAATGTGATCTTGATGGATGGCAAATGTCTAAATATCTGCCAAAGAAACTAAACAGCTGAACTCTGAACATTTTGCATTCGATAAAATCACATGGAAACACACTACGTAACTGCTGAGTGTAATTACCACATAATGTATCCCGATTGATAATTAATAGCTCGGCACTGCCTTCAATAATAATATGAACTAAAGCTTTAATTTCCACAGACTCCACAGACTAGGACTGTTTTGTATAAGTGAAGTCACACATGCCGTCACAGAAAAATGGCACAGCACTTAAAAACGCAGAGAGAGAAGCAGTATACCGCTGTTCTATCTTAAGAGGTTTCACACAAGCGTGTACATTTAAGACATTTTTACATAGTCAGCGAAGCATTTATAAATTAAAGTATTTAAACAGCTGAAATAGTGAACAGAAAGACAAAAGCAGAATGCTGACATCTTTTGTGATATGTTCAGGGGTTCAAGATTATTTTTCTCCACATACACTGCAATAACATTTAAGACATTACGTCTCACCTCTCATATTTACTTCAGCATTCTGAACGCAAAATAGGACAAATAAGTTCCTTCAAATACATGATGTTACAGAGGATTTTAAACTAATTTGTGTTCTTTCCGGGCATGCGTGACAGAATCTACATCTCTGTGGGGAAAACAATCAGTGATTGTGGTTTGCTCTAGCTGCCACACAGCTTTGTCTCGTCTTCAAAGGGGAAAGATGGAGGTAAGAGCAGGCCGAACAACCACCCATGAAAAAAACAGCCCGCAGTTATGGAAAGCTGCACTAATATATGATAAAAAGAAAAGAAACTGGAATCTGCTTAAGCTGCGTCTTCAGGGAACTCTGTTTACTCTGTGTGGAGGTCAGAGCGCTGGGTAAGAACCCCGCCAACAGAGCCAAGTCAACACACACACACACACACACACACACACACACACACACACACACACACACACACACACACACACACACACACACACACACACACACACACAAAGAACAAATAAAACTGATGCCTTGACATTCCTAAACTGATTTTTTTGCTGTTGTTGTTTTGTTTTTTTATACTTTTGTTAAACAACCTTGATTATGGACACAGTCGAGTGTCTGAAAGTCTTAAAGTCTTGTGTCGCTGCATAAACTATATTCTACATTTCCAACTTCTGCTGTTTGGTGCTCACTAAAATAATTTCTGTGAAATGAAAAAAAAAAAAAAAAAGTGAATGCTGATTTGTTCCTTGTTTTGACCGTCCCTGTGATTACTCTAGAATAGGAAACTGGCTGTGATGGAGGCTCTGCTCTGTAAGCACCCTTCTAGCTCCTATGATTTCAGACAAGAGAACAATATTTAAATATTTTACATGTTTTAAAAACAAAGTAACAGTTGGGAAAAGACAGCAGCGATTCTGACATTATTAACTGATAACTACATCATCATCATTACTGGTGAGGTGCTTTACCTGAGTATTTACATTTTATACTTATTTTTATAATCTTATTATACTATAACTACAACTAAACAAACGTATGAGTATAACCAGCTCTTTTTTAAAACTAATGATAGCTGGGCGCCAGGGTGGCTCAGTGGAAAAATCCCCTTTTTCCTTCTTAACGTCTGTTTTCAGTCATTGTTCTTGTCATATTCTGTCCTATTTTAGTCATTGTTTCAGATTGTTTGTGTTGGCTGTTGACTGTTAGACTCAGTGTTTGCATGAAACTGTTTTACCATAAAAGCCTAACCAGGGGCAACATCTGCAAACTTGTGGCTAGAAGTCCTACACAGCATGGCTCCATCTATTTTCTTGCTGCTTATCCAACCAAGGGCGCAGAGGTACTGCAGCCTATCCATGCTGACACTGGATGAAAGGCAGTGTACACCATGAACAGGCTGCTAGTCCATCACAGGGCTAACACCGAGAGGCCATAACTCACATCCTCATATGAATTATGAGGGTGAAGATGCAGCCTTTAGCCCAGAAAAGTCCTCAGCTTCAAAGCAGAACCTTCTTGCTGTGAAGCAACCAGTGCTCCCACCAGGCTACCCAGTCACAGTGATATCTTTTAAAGATTTTTTTTAGATTATTATTCATGGTAACACAATTTTAATAATAGTTTTTTGAGCCATTTATCAAACTTATCGGTTTTGGACTGTTGGTTGGGCAAAACAAGTAAAATTTGAGCATTTGAGAGAATAAGCAAAAAGTCTGTTTCTCTCTTTCTCTCACGCACACACACACACACACACACACACACACAAAATCTACATCAGGCATTAAGATACCAAATATATCTGATTGCACAAACAGCTCCAATCATTCCCAAGAAGGAGGATGGTGGCATCCAAATCTAGCCAATCCAATAAGGGTAAGAGTTAGTGGGTGAGGCTGAAGCTGCCATTACAGGTTTCTCACAGAGCTGAGGCTGAAGGACCATCTCACAATAAATGTTTACACCACAACAACCTGAAGAAATGCAGTTAATTTCACTTTATCAAACAACAGACCCACTTCAAAAGCTGCCACTGTTACATTTGTGCACTTAGCACCCTCACAGTCTGCTACAAGTCCAGTTCTCTTTATTTTATTTATTTAATCCTATTTGCATACTTCTGCACAAGTTTTTGAATGCTTTAAAGTTCTGCACATCTCATTAAAAGCCGGTTACAGTCCCTCCTGCACACAGTAAATCTCTCACAAACAAACACATAAAATGTGAGCAAAAATGTGAACAGAATATGAAACTAATCTGATCAAGAGTTTCAGATGCGTTATGACGCTAAGTGAAAACTGAAGCTCTGGACCAAAAAAAGCGCTCCTATTTTAAGACAGAGACTGTCTGTGTTTATAATGGCTCTAATCTGGTTCACGCTGCTTCTTACCATTAAAGAGAAGTTAAAAAAAAAATAAACTCAAGGCTAAAAAAAGAGAGGTGAAAGCACACAACAACCAGGTCGAAACTTTGGTTTTTCCACTCACAAAGTCATCTCTGCCACTCTGAGCTCACGACTCCTTTGTGCTCTGCTGCTCTCTAGAGGCCAAAATGTGTACTGTCCAAGATCTGTCCAACATTACCAACCAGGACCAAATATATAAAGGGTTATTAATTAATAATCCAGGCACTAACCAAGCCCAACTCTGCTTAGGCTTCTGAGATTAGCTGAGACAGGGTATGCTCAGGGCACTATGGCCATAAGCCACATGAAATTAAAACATGTTAAAAAAAAAAACAAAAAAAAAACACACAGACACAACTGCTTCAAAAAAATCACGACAAGAAAACGTATCAAGGAAAGCAGCACTCACAGAAGTTTCCCGGTGGTTGTAAGTTGTGTTTTGTCAGGGCACACCAGCCGACAGGGAAGATGTCTCTGGAGTCGAAGGGGCACCAATAGTCAAAGGCGCCTCGCCAGCCGTCAAACATGACAAAAATCTCCTGACCTCTGACCTCACCCACTGTGGCGGGACAAATCAGGTAAGGGTTCTTCCTGTCCACTGCCTCCAGCTTCATACCAGGCTGAAAGTAGCTTTTAGCAGGGCTGGGCGGTTCCTAAATAAACACGTGAACACATTGCATGCAAATAAAATGAATCCTGTAAATCCAAAGGAACTATGTTTGAATGGCAAATAAATTGCACAGAAGGTGAAAAAAATTAATCTAACAACGTGGAGGTGGCTGTGGCTCAGGAGCCAGAGCAGGTCATCTACTAATTGGAAGGTTGGTGGTTTGAGTCCTGGCTGCTCTGCGTGCCAAAGTATCCTTGGGCAAGATACTGAACCCCAAGTTGCTCTCTGAATGTGTGTGAATGTTAGATAGAAAGCACTTTACAATAGAAAACAGTGCTTGTGTGAATGGGTAAATGCTAATGTGTTGTATAAGCACATTTTTAACCAGTTCTAATTTATTTTTGTGTATTTCTTTAATGTTTCCTGTTGTCATTACCTTCTTAAAAGCAGAGGCTGGGGCCATCTCTGCTCCGCTGAGCGTTCGTAAGAGGAACATGGGCCATGAGGAGGCATTCATCCTGAAACCTGTACACAAGAGAAAAACCGTACAGTTTAACCTGGGGGGTGATGCTGCAAATCACTGACCAGGACCTCTTTATGTTCATACTGGATGTCTATACGATTCTTGCATAAATGTGGGAAAGTGCTTTTACCTGTAGTATATTTTCATTCTGTTTATTTTAAAACAGGCCACTGTTTTTCAGAAAGGACTGGATGTCACCAAACTGCACTTACTGATAAACCTTTTCAACAGAAGATATTTCACATTTAACAGCAGAAAAAAAACAGTGTTAAAATTAATTCAATTTAGCTGTTTTAGTTTCAGGCTGGGTAAAGAACACCTGTGTTTTCCCAACTATGACAAGTCCAAATAAAGAAAATAGGACATGATAATGTACCATAGGACAGCATACGGTCCTTGGGAGAGGCAAATTAAGTATGAAATTATTTTATATATGCCTTAAATACCAAATCATGCCATTATAATATTACATTTTTTATGCATTATGTGCATGTTTATCTTATTTTGTCAAATACGTTTATTTGAGCAAGTGTTTATTTTATAGGAACCGTAGTCATTCGTGTTTAAATTTACAATCGCACCCTGAACGTCACATGAAAATGGCAATAATTAAAATGTTCCTTGTAACAGATTAAAGACACCCACCGAGCGGCGGCTGCAGCATGTCTCCGTTCCTCTCGCAAGTTCCTATTGGCTGGATGTCCGACGAGTCGACCAGCCGCCAGAAGTCGTTGGTGTTGTCGCTACCATCCAGACGCAGGCGTAGCCGAGTGCCCATCATGCCCATCACCGTTGCAATACACACTGAGTTAGAGTTGCGAGGGTCCCGCGCTTCAAGTTTCATACCTGCCTTGAAGTCATTGGAGGGCGGGACTCTGGACTGCAGAGGAGATACCAACAGACCTTCAGTCATCTCTCCTTGTTTGGGGGGCTGATGTAATGATAGACGTTAGAGTAGTATACACACTCAGCTTCAAATGTAGAACATGAAACATGAGTCTGGTAAATTTCCTCAATTTTGTATTGTGTATCAATAATAAAAATAACAGCAATTTGTGGCTTTCACAGCCTGTGGTACTTAGCCCATTTGCTCTATCTGACGTAGTGCCTGAGAAATTTTTTGTGTCTTTCAGTATACAGTACTGTGCAAAAGTCTTGAGCCACCCTTCATTTCTTTATTTTTGCTATGAAAATGTGAAACGGGTCCAGCGATTTATTGAAACATGTGCAAACACACATAAGGCAAAAATAGAGTTTTTACAATTCTGGCAAGCTTGAAAGTCAATATTTGGTGTGACCGCCTTTCAGAGATGTAGAAGTAGAACTACTTAAGTACTGTACTTAAGTACTAAAATGCAGTATCTGTACTTTATTGGAGTACATATTTTTTCCCCTACTTTCACTTTTACTCCACTATATATTTTTGATTAATTTAATACTTTTACTCCGATACATTTTTCACGTGCTGAATCGTTACTCGTTACTATTATGAAAACGTTATTAATCATCCCCAAGTCATAGTATCAATGCCAGAGCGGTAGATGGCGCTGTCACGGTTTATGAAGCTGGCTCATCATTGGGCGATTTGAGCGATCAAGCCTATAAAAAAAAACGCAGGCTTCGTCTCCGCCTTTTGCGCTGTTGCTTGCAAGTATTGAGGACAGAACGCGTCAGCTTACTGTCCGATATCGAGATGGATGACGTCCCAGGAACACCTTGTCCAGGTTTGTCTTTTAGCTGCTCTGTGGACTGCCCCTCTGGCCTTTTGAGATGTTTTATTTGTGTTTGTTTTTTTGTAAACACTTGTATGGCCTTTTATCATTGTACTCCAGCTTCAGCCAAATACATTGTGCCTTTCAAATGTTGAAATAATATAAACAATGATAATCAAACTTTTGACTGCCTTTCTTTAATATACACAGTACTTGTACTTTTACTTGTACTTGTACTTTCGGTACTTGAGTAGCAATTTTTGAAATACTTCTACTTGCAATACTTAAGTACCAAAAAAATTGAGTACTTCTGTACTTCCACTTGAGTATGGTGTTGAAAGAACACTTCAACTTTTACTCAAGTCAATTTTTTTATATAGTACTTGTACTTCTACTCCACTCCTCTACTCCAGTACTTTATACATCTCTGCAGCCTTTATTCTTCAACACAGCCTGAACTCTCTGAATGTTGGCTGCCTTTTGTTTCATTCTTTGTCAATAATGTGGAGGTCCGGGCTCTGGGGAGGCCAATCCATGACCTCCTCTGTACACACTGACAACAATTTCCATCCATCCATCCATCCATCCATCCATCCATCCATCCATATTAAAAATATTAATAGGGGGGGGGGGGGCTAAAGCCTATCCTACCTCATTTGGATTAATCACTTCATAAGACCTGTCGCCACCAATTTTGAGTCCAGTTCTTGCATAATGTGGCATACCTCAGCCTTTTCTCCCTGTTTCCCTACATTAAGAATGGCTTCTTGACAGCCACCCTTCCACTGAAACCATTTCTGATGAGGTTTCAGTGGACAGTAGATGGGTTAACTGAAGGTCCAGATGCATCTCTTAGGTCCTGTGTCAGGTCTTTGCTGGATTTTTTTTTCCAGCAAAGACCTGATATAAATGAAATATGAAGAAATGAGGGGTGGCTGAAGAATAATTCAGTTGAACAAATCCAGGTAATATGGGAGGTGTGTTGCTTGTAGATTGTGGTGTTTTGATTCTTAGTGGCATTGCTGCTGTTGTCGCAGAGCTCTTTGAGGTTAATGCACGTAATGACTGTAACTGTGATGTCTCTTTTGTTCTTGAAGTGTTCACTGACAGCTGAGGCAAATCTCTGAATCTCTGAAAGGCTAAAAAAAAACCTTACTAACTGATAGTAAAGAAGAGGAAACATTCAAGGTAAAAAGCCAGCTTTCAACTAATACCAGTTCATATTACATAACTTGGTCCTGAGCCTCATCTGTTTGGGAGCCAGTCCAGGTTTCCTTAAAGTTGAACATAATGTTTGTTTAACATTAAGACTGATGTGCAGTGTCAGGAAGGTTACTTTCAAGTTGCAATAGCTTACTACTTAAACTATGCAACTTATTGTTCTAAGAGGCTTAACTTATTACATTTGATCACTTTTTTTTATTATTCTAACAATTGTAACTGATGGCATAAAGCTGAAAAATACTTAAACCAGCAGGGTGAACCTCATAATGGGTGTGCAGCTGTGCAAAACGCAGCTCTTAGCTATAAACCAATTCATTTGTCATGAGCACTTCACCATACCGAGCCATTTTTGATAATGCTATGCTTCCAGCTTTTGTGGGAACAGTCTGGGGAAGGCCCTTTTCTTTTCCAGCATGACTGTGACCCAGTGCACAAAGCAAGGCCAATAAAGGCACGGTTGGAGTTTGGTGTGGAAGGACTTGACTGGCCCACACAACAACCCTTGCCATAACCGCGTCGAACGCCTTTGGGATGAACTAGAACAGAGGCTGTGAGCCAGGCCCCAGCATCAGCATCTGAGCATCTGACCTCACAAATGGTCTTCTGGATAAAGGGGCAAAAATTGTCACGAGTACACTCCAAAAATTATGCTCAGTCAAGCTCAATTTTTTTTTTGTTGGCATTTCTTGGTGCTTTTGTTTTTTGGCTGACAGTAAATCATCACCTGAGCAACACTTCTTTATAAAACATTTTGTCTGAAATTATCACAGAATGTTTTCATTCAAGGACAAATTGAAGACAACAATACACTCAAAGGGGAGATTAATGATGTGGCATATTAAAAATTCTTCTTAATGATCAGGTACCTGCTTGAAGCACGAAGGCGATGCTGCAATGGAGGACGTTTCTCTCAGATATTCCTCCCAGCTGAATGGTTCTAGCAATATGGACAGAAACAAAATGCTGATCACTCAGGTACAGAATTTGTGATTGAAAAAGGAAAGTGACAAAAATCAAGTGTTAAAATAAAACGAATCAATTTGTACTCAAAGTATTTTTTGTTTGAAAAAAGCTGTTTACAACACTAAGACTGATTTAAGTAAAAGAAAAATGTTATGATTGTTAATTCAAAGTAAATCTTAATCTGTACAGGATGTTAGAAACAACCAAAAAAAAAGTGATAGATGTGAGTAATACTGGCAGAAAAGTAAGGGTGCTTTTGTGATCCTACCCCCGAAACTTCCTAAAAAAAGATATAATGGGTTATTAACTGTGGAAGTGGTGACACTGAAGTGGCTGGATTAATAAAAATAGGTTTAAATTAGACTGATAATGAGAGGGTTAACAATGAGGAGTGACAAGGCAGAGATCTGCATAGCTAACCATTAGACTTGTCAAGAGCAGAGCCTGCTGTGATGCTGCTCCGTCTCTCCTTCTTCTCCTCCTTTTGATCTGAAATCAAAGCGGTGATTGAACGGCTCATCAGAATTATGAAGCTTCTGATATACAGACTTTAATTACTGTGAGAATGGAGGCATTGTAACAGTTCTCAAACTACCTCAAACATACCAAACACGAAAGACTCCAATCATGTCTTTGTAAAAATCAGTGAGGATTTTCATCGTTTTGGTGATGCACCTTTTGAGGGTTTCTTTTGGATCAAATTGGCACAACCGCGCTGTGCAGGCTTACCTCTGTGTGGTGTTCGGCCCATGATGACGGTGCTTCTTCAGGTCAAGTCAGACAGGCAGTCACCCCAACAGATGCTAGAAATAACACAGTCCAAAAAGTTCATCTCACAACAGACCAAATGAAATCATCTAACTTTTCTTGAGAGTTTTCATGTAACATAAAACTATATTTTAAGTATGGCAGCCTTTAGCTGTTGAAATTTAATTATTCTGGATAATTAAGTGTAAATTACTCTGCACTAAGCGTACATAACTTAATTAAGGGATTATAAACTTATGCTAAAAATTAATTTCACTTTTGTTATACTGCGAAAGATGACATCCCTCTATGTGTCCATGTTGGAGAATTTACTTTAGAATGCTACTGCTGGTTTATAAACACTAAATAGTTTAGAGCTAAATTACATTTCTGATCTGCTGCTACATTATGAAATATCCAGATCTCTCAGATTGTCTGGAACATGTCTGCCTACTGTCCACAGGATCAAAAATAGACACTAGAAAGCTGCATTCACTTTCTAAGAAACATGCATCTGAATGAAAGCTTGACATCTTTTTATTAAATTAAATGTCGGCTCATATAATGATCCATTCTAATGTATACTCCCCTGTTTTATCTTCAGCTCTATTTCATGCTTGTTTAAATGTCTTTTTCACTGCTCTTTTGCCTTTTCTGTCCTCTGTAAAGTCTACTGATTTGCCTCGTTGTTCAAAATTGCTCTGCAAATAAATTTGCTGGACCTTTTTCAAAAATGGGATTTTTTTTTTTTACTCTCAACAAATCACATGGAAAGACCAAAACAAAAAAGTGACTTTATCCAACAAACCTAAACTGTGTGGCCAAAGCCCACTAACCCATTCTTGTTACTGTCAGTTACCTGAAACATTCACAACCGTTATTCTGAGTCAAGCACATCTATAATCACATGAATCCAGCCACGGCTAAAAACAGTACCTAACAAACAACATCCACACTTGTTTGAGTAACATTTGTGGCACCATACAGACAGGTTAGCAAAGCTGGAAAGAACTGACAGAGGTGGATCAACACATGCAGGTTTAGTCATTTTATGGGTTCTGTTGAGAGTGAGAAAAACTAAATATCATACATTCCAGACCTTCTTATTTATCTGACCGCGATCTATAATTTACTTCAACTTTGCCCATGAAAATGTCAGAGGTCATAAAGGATCCACGAGCGCTGTTAAGTGTGTAAAACAAATAAAGAACTTCAATCAGAGGCAAGGAGGTAACTAAAACCTGTCCTGCTTACGATTTGGATTAAAATATCTTGCTATTCAATTCCATATGGACTTCTCTGGTAGCAGCTTTTTCACCATTACCACTCCTTTTTAAGAAAATAAAACTGTTACCCCGCTGTTTATGCTGAAAATCTGGCCCAAAACTATAGATCAATTTTAAGTAAAACCTCAGCACAGTCCCACTGTCATGTCCTGGGCCGTTGGCCCAGCGTTTTGTGTTAGTTTATTTCCTAGTGTTGTGATATGTCTGCGTCTCTGTCCTGAGTCTGTGCCTGTTCCCCGTGTTTAGTCAGTATGTTCCTTGGTTTGTCACTTCCTGTTTATTTTGACAGTCTGGTTTTCCTGTGCTTTGTGTTCAGCTTTGCTTCCCCTGTGTAATTAGTTTCATTTGCCTCACCTGTTGTTCCCTGCTGTTTCCTCTTGCCCTGATTACCCAGTGTGTATTTAAGCCCTCAGTTTCCATGTGTTCCTTGTCGCGTCGTTGATGTTGTGTGCCCGTGTGTTCCCTGTGTTTGACCGTCGTCTCCCTTCCAAGATTTTTGTATTTGTTTTCCCCCTGCTTAAATAAATCCCTTTTAAGTTACGCTGACTTCTGGAGTCCTTCGTGTCAGCCATTCCTCGCCTGTTTCCTCCCCGGCCATGACAGAACGACGCGACCATACTAAAGACCCTGCAAGCTCCGGCCGCTACAACGGCACTCGCCTGGCGCTGGGGGGACCAGCTTTTTTGAACGGTCCCCGGCGACGCCGCTCACCGCCCCCGCCTAAACCGCAGGTCTGCCGCGTGGGCGGACTGTTTTTGGCGCCGGCCGCTCCCTCACCTGTCACTCCGCTTGCTGGTCCCTCCTTTTCTCAGCAGTCGCCGCAGCCACGGAGGACGAGATACCGGAGGAAGCGGAGAGACGTTTTCCTGGAGCCGGCGCCCGGAATGACTCCAGAGGAGTCATTTTTCCGATTCCTGGGTCACAGGGGTCCTTGGCCTCCCACCACTTCCGCGTCACCACTGCCTGCTGCTGACGGAGGAAGACCAAGCTCCCGGCAGCATCAGAGAGAATCGCCGCGGGAGCAGAAAGAGCAACTTCAGCCCGTCATGTACTCTGCTGCTTCCTCCCTCTCAGAGGAGAGCAGGAAAATTTTGATCCGAAGAGTGGACCGATTATGCTTGGACTTGTTATCTGACCCGTGTAAGGAGGAACAGGAAGCCATCACCACCAGGCTTCAAGACCTGATTGCCAGTTTCCCTTGGCTGTTGGACTCCTTGCACGGGTTAGTGAAAGACTTTGTAATCACCACCCTTCACCTACAGCCAGCACCACAGACCACTGCTGCAGCCTCTCAGCCACTCCTGTCAGTTCCCTTAGCTTTTTCCCAGTGTTCCCAGTCAGCTGTAGCTCCAGCTCCCCCTCAGTCGCAGTGTTCCCAGTCAGCTGTAGCTCCAGCTCCCCCTCAGTCGCAGTGTTCCCAGTCAGCTGTAGCTCCAGCTCCCCCTCAGTCGCAGTGTTCCCAGTCAGCTGTAGCTCCAGCTCCCCCTCAGTCGCAGTGTTCCCAGTCAGCTGTAGCTCCAGCTCCCCCTCAGTCGCAGTGTTCCCAGTCAGCTGTAGCTCCAGCTCCCCCTCAGTCGCAGTCCCAGACCCCTCAGTTAGCTCCAGCTCCCTCTGCTCACCCTGCTCCAGCTCCCTTAGCTCCAGCTTCCCCTGCACCCGTACCTGTTCCGCGGGTGGGGGCAGCCACGGACGGGCTGACCTCTGCACCCGTACCTGTTCCGCGGGTGGGGGCAGCCACGGACGGGCTGACCTCTGCACCCGTACCTGTTCCGCGGGTGGGGGCAGCCAGACCCAAGCCTTCGCATCGGTTTTCTGCGTTAGCTGCAGCAGCAGGGTCTCAGTCAGCTCTAGCGCCAGTCGCTCCCCCTCGCCTTCAGTCAGCCCTAGCTCCAGTCGCTCCCTCTCGCCTTCAGTCAGCTCTAGCTCCAGTCGCTCCCCCTCGCCTTCAGTCAGCTCTAGCTCCAGTCGCTTCCCCTCGCCTTCAGTCAGCTCTAGCTCCAGTCGCTTCCCCTCGCCTTCAGTCAGCTCTAGCTCCAGTCGCTCCCCCTCGCCTTCAGTCAGCCCCAGCTCCAGTCGCTCCCCCTCGCCTTCAGTCAGCCCCAGCTCCAGTCGCTTCCCCTCGCCTTCAGTCAGCCCCAGCTCCAGTCGCTCCCTGTCCACTCCAGTCTCAGTCAGCCCCAGTAGCTCTTCCTCGGTCCCCGGTGTCAGCTGTTTCTGTGCCCTCTCAGTCTGCTCCCTCCGCTTTAACGTCAGTTAGCTCCGTAATCCCCTTGGACCCTTCAGTCAGTTCGGTTTTGGTCTCTTCATCTGCAGTTTTTCCATCTTTAGTCGCAGTTCCCTCAGCTCCGGCTCCCTCGGTAGCTCCAGTAATGACAGCTTGCCCAGTGTCAGCTCTTCCTAGCTCTCAGTCAGTCTCCACGCAGACTGCTCCCCGTAGCGTTCAGTCAGCTTCCACGCAGCCAGATCTCCCTAGCTCTCGGTCAGTTTCCACGCAGCCAGATTTCCCTAGCTCTCGGTCAGTTTCCACGCAGCCAGATCTCCCTAGCTCTCGGTCAGTTTCCACGCAGCCAGATCTCCCTAGCTCTCGGTCAGTTTCCACGCAGCCAGATCTCCCTAGCTCTCGGTCAGTTTCCACGCAGTCGGCATGCTCTAGCTCGCAGTCTGCCTCCACGCAGTCTGCTCTCCCTAGCTCGCAGTCTGCTCTCCCTAGCTTGCAGTCTGCTCTCCCTAGCTCGCGGTCTGCTTCCACGCAGCCAGTCGTCTCCCGGCCTGCTTCCACGCAGCCAGTCGTCTCCCGGCCTGCTTCCACGCAGCCAGTCGTCTCCCGGCCTGCTTCCACGCAGCCAGTCGTCTCCCGGCCTGCTTCCACGCAGCCAGTCGTCTCCCGGCCTGCTTCCACGCAGCCAGTCGTCTCCCGGCCTGCTTCCACGCAGCCAGTCGTCTCCCGGCCTGCTTCCACGCAGCCAGTCGTCTCCCGGCCTGCTTCCACGCAGCCAGTCGTCTCCCGGCCTGCTTCCACGCAGCCAGTCGTCTCCCGGCCTGCTTCCACGCAGCCCATAGCGTCAGCTCCCATGCAGTCCCCTGCACCTTGGCTATTCCCCGAGCGGCCCCTGCTGCTCAATAAAGCAGCAGTGTGCCCTGTTCCGCAGTCCCAGCCTGCGCATCCGGAGCCTCACCATGTAGGCCCCGTTCAGCCCAAGGGCTCAGCTCAGTCCGAGCCGCCAGGGGGTCCCGCTCAGTCCGAGCGCTCCGAGCCTGAGGGTCCCGCGCAGGCCGAGCCGTTGGGGGTCTCCGCTCAGTCCGAGCGCTCCGAGCCTGAGGGTCCCGCTCAGTCCGAGCCGTTGGGGGTCTCCGCTCAGTCCGAGCCGATGGGGGTCTCCGCTCAGTCCGAGCCGATGGGGGTCTCCGCTCAGTCCGAGCCAATGGGGGTCTCCGCTCAGTCCGAGCGCTCCGTGCCAGAGGGCCCCGCTCAGTCCGAGCCGATGGGGGTCTCCGCTCAGTCCGAGCCGATGGGGGTCTCCGCTCAGTCCGAGCCAGGGGGTCCCGCTCAGTCCGAGCCGATGGGGGTCTCCGCTCAGTCCGAGCGCTCCGCGCCAGAGGGTCCCGCTCAGTCCGAGCCGATGGGGGTCTCCGCTCAGTCCGAGCCGATGGGGGTCTCCGCTCAGTCCGAGCCGATGGGGGTCTCCGCTCAGTCCGAGCCGATGGGGGTCTCCGCTCAGTCCGAGCCAGGGGGTCCCGCTCAGTCCGAGCGCTCCGCGCCAGAGGGTCCCGCTCAGTCCGAGCGCTCCGCACCAGAGGGTCCCGCTCAGTCCGAGCCGATGGGGGTCTCCGCTCAGTCCGAGCGCTCCGCGCCAGAGGGTCCCGCTCAGTCCGAGCCGATGGGGGTCTCCGCTCAGTCCGAGCGCTCCGCGCCAGAGGGTCCCGCTCAGTCCGAGCCGATGGGGGTCTCCGCTCAGTCCGAGCGCTCCGCGCCAGAGGGTCCCGCTCAGTCCGAGCCGATGGGGGTCTCCGCTCAGTCCGAGCCGGTGGGGGTCTCTGCTCAGTCCGAGCGCTCCACGTCACCCGAGGGTTCCCCACCAGAGCCCGGGGTCGCCCTTCTCCGCCGCCGCATGCCCCGCGGTCGGGCTCCAGTGTCTGCTCCCCGTCGCCGCCGCCGCACGCCCCGCGGTCGGCTTCCAGTGACTCCTCCTCGTCGCCGCCGCATGCCGCGTGGTCGGCCTCCAGTGACTCCTCCTCGTCGTCGCCGCCGCCGCTGGGTGCGCGGTCGGCCTCCAGTGACTCCTCCTCGTCGTCGCCGCCGCCGCTGGGAGCGCGGTCGGCCTCCAGTGACTCCCCCTCGTCGTCGCCGCCGCCGCTGGGAGCGCGGTCGGCCTCCAGTGACTCCCCCTCGTCGTCGCCGCCGCCGCTGGGAGCGCGGTCGGCCTCCAGTGACTCCCCCTCGTCGTCGCCGCCGCCGCTGGGAGCGCGGTCGGCCTCCAGTGATTCCTTCTCGTCCTCGTCGCCGCCGCCGCTGGGAGCGCGGTCGGCCTCCAGTGATTCCTTCTCGTCCTCGTCGCCGCCGCCGCTGGGAGCGCGGTCGGCCTCCCTCGTTGGGATTTTGCTTTGTGGCCCCTTGGCCTCTGCGGCCTCCTGAACTGTGTGTTTTTTGTTTTTGGATTTCCCACTGACTCCCCTGAACTGTGGACTGTTTTTTCCCCTGCTGTTTTTTGTTTTTTCATAGCTCCTGGACTGTTCCTTGTTTCGACCCCCTGTTTTGGACTGTCTCCGGCCTTGTGCCGTCGCCTTTTGTTCTGGTCCTGTGTTTTTGTTTTCTTCCGGTACGGGTTTGATTTGTTTTGTTCACGCCCTGTGATTTCTGTTTTGCTCCCTGTCTTTGTTTTTGTTTCGGGCCCTCCCTCCTGGTCCCCCGCCTCCCGCCCTTGTCTGGTTTTGTTTTCTGGTTTTGGCCGTCGGGAGCCGGCCTTTGAGGGGGGGGTACTGTCATGTCCTGGGCCGTTGGCCCAGCGTTTTGTGTTAGTTTATTTACTAGTGTTGTGATATGTCTGCGTCTCTGTCCTGAGTCTGTGCCAGTTCCCCGTGTTTAGTCAGTATGTTCCTTGGTTTGTCACTTCCTGTTTATTTTGACAGTCTGGTTTTCCTGTGCTTTGTGTTCAGCTTTGCTTCCCCTGTGTAATTAGTTTCATTTGCCTCACCTGTTGTTCCCTGCTGTTTCCTCTTGCCCTGATTACCCAGTGTGTATTTAAGCCCTCAGTTTCCATGTGTTCCTTGTCGCGTCGTTGATGTTGTGTGCCCGTGTGTTCCCTGTGTTTGACCGTCGTCTCCCTTCCAAGATTTTTGTATTTGTTTTCCCCCTGCTTAAATAAATCCCTTTTAAGTTACGCTGACTTCTGGAGTCCTTCGTGTCAGCCATTCCTCGCCTGTTTCCTCCCCGGCCATGACACCCACGCCATGCGAATTCTGTCCATAGTTACAGCAGAAATAATCCACAGCATACAAAAGAGGGAAAAATACAACTTAAATCCATAAATTCAAAGGCTAAAATTTCTTCAGAAGCCTGGCAGTGTCTCCTCTCTTTGTGCTTCAAAGTTTTAGCATCTGCAATATATTGTGGCTGTCCCTCCCTCTGAAGATCCCCCCCCCCCATCTGTGCAATGAATCCCACTGAGTCAGAAGAAGTCATAAAGATTCCAAGCTGCCATAAAAGGCCATTAAGACGTGTGGATGTGGGACGTCTCCGGGCAGACATGAAAAGGATTCCAGCTCCAGACCGGTTCAGTGTTTGCATTGGTTTGTCCTCCTTTCTCAAGAGGGTCAGACAAAACTGCCCCGCAGACCAGGAAGCACTTAATTTTTACAATCTCCATTTCCACTCAGGCAGCCACTGATCTGGGATTAGTGCGATGTTCACAAAACTGAACAGTGAGAAGATGCGAAAAAGCTGTGACTCTCACTCAACAGGAGGAGCTGTCACAGTGTTTGTCACTGATTTCTTTTTTTGTTTGTTTGTTTCTTATAAGGAACACATTTTTCATATCAAAATTTCTTTTTTTATACTTATTTTATTTTTTCTATACTTTTATATCAATAAAACACATCCCAGTTATCTTCCAAACAAGCTTTTGATTTCTGACTTTCAAACTAATGAAGAGTCAGATGCAAGTAATTTATTGCCATCATTAATCAAACTTTATTTTAATTATTATTGTTGTTTTTAGATTGGAAGGCAAAATGTGGAAAGAAATGCTGAGAAACATCCATGGCAGTTTTATAAACCACCGGGTAATGTGGCATAAAAGTTTGTTCACATTAAGATAAAGAGGAGGGGAAAGCCTGGGAGTGAACCAGGTAGTGGATTACTTTACTTTTGATAATCAATAAATGGTTTAAGTAATTTCTCAGCCCCAAATGCTGCATATTCACAGGTTCTAACGTCCTTTATGAGGCTGTAAACTGCACGTGTCTTAGTTTTTAATGTTCTCATTATTTCACAGTTGGAGCTGCATTTCAGAAACAAGCAGAAAAAAGTAAACGAGAAATTGTTTGTCAGATCAAGAATGAATCAATTACCAATGACCAAATTATAGGAGGTGACTTATTGATGTTTAGATAACATCATAGCGTGTTCGGTTAATTGTTAAATAATATCACTCTAAAAATGGTGAGGGGTGTTCACCCTACATCACGCCCTTCAGACTCTTTTTTTTTTTTTTTTTTTTTTAATTTGACAACAGTGAGCTCAGCTCGCAAACCCTGCTCTCGGCCTCGCCTGGTGTTTCCTCTGTGAGGCAGGACAGTTTGGAGACAGGACAGTGGATGGATCGCATTACTGCTGCTGGGAGGCTGAGGGGTGTGTGAGTCGCTGCAGGGCGTCACCTCCGCGATCATAACTTGGGAGATCGTCTCACACCCTACAACTTTCACGGCAATTTATTTTTTATTTATTTATTCTTTTTAAACCCAAACTGCTTTCCTAACACCAGCGTTGAAGATGAGTCTCATAAAACCTCTGCGGAATGAAACAGCGTGTATGTTTGGGCAAAAAATAAACGCGTATTGTTCTCTTTTATTTTGCAGCCTGGGAGGAGTGAGGTTAAATAAGCAGAAGATACCAATTTAAATGTGAAGAAAAGTCTGTGACGCATTTTCATTTGGGTTACGGTCACATTTAGTGGGCGGGACAGCGCTCCTCACGCAGGCTAAACACTGCTAACGATACAATGTATCCACGGCGGTGTTACTACGAGGCTGCAGGATCGCGCTAAACGTTTTTTGTTTTTTTGGGGGTGTTTTTTCTCAGTTGCAGTGCAATCCTCTGCAGGAACCCTGTAGACAGAAAGCGAAGGGAAAGCTGCAGAGTTCAATGTAGCTGCTGTGAGCAGCACCGAGCTCCCCGTCTGCACAGAATCCAGTATAAACACGCTCCGCTCTCTATCACTGCGCGCACTAATAGCAGGAAAGCCGACCGCTTTTGATCGCAGCACGGAAAACAAAACAGCACACGAGAGGAATAAAGAGACATGAGCCGTACCAACCGTGTGAAACCGGGTATTTTGATGCGAGATTCCTCACTTTCTATCAGATGCAAGCCGCCATATTCGCTGCAGCATCGCGCATGTCCACCGCGCAGTGCTGTAATTCATATTTTAACACAGGAGGTTAAAAAATAACTGGGGTAGAGGAGGGGAAATATTAATAGCATTTTATTAAGGAAGGTATTGTCTCATGTTGGGTTTTTGTATTAAACAGTAGGTCACGTGGAAACGAAAATTTCTCTCTTGTGTATTTTTTTATTGTGGCATGCTAATTATCATACAGGAGGCGATGAGAATAGAGATGACATGGAATAGCAAGGGATGGAAGGTGAGCTATGTTAATGATTAAAAATGAAAATATTCGTCAATGAATTAGATAAACAGGTAAAAAAAACCAGACTGTTCCTATAATCTGTGTTACTACAACGACAAAACACGTTTAAAAAACTAATTTAAGGAAAAGTGGGAGATTATCAGCGTCAGGTGGTCTGATTGCTAGTTAATGTGGGAAGAAGTACTTAAATCATGTTTTATTCAGGTAAAACTATAAATTCTCTTTCACAAAAGTTATGCATTCAAAACAGCACAATCAATAAATTACACTCAAATATCACTTTAGAGCAATTTGTGTTATATTATCAAATTTTTAACTGCTGGAATAGGATTTCATTTTAATTGCCTTGTTATTTCATTTATAACAATGTGATGTGATATATATATATATATATATATATATATATATATATATATATATATATATATATATATATATATATATATATATATATATATATATATATATATATATATATATATATATATATATATATATCACTTTGTGTTAATTTAATTTCATCATTATAAAAAAAACAGACCCACCTTTTAGGCTAATTTTGGTATATTTTCTTTGATTCTTTTATTATTTAATCTATGATATATCAACATTGTAATTTATAGTGGTAAAGAATGAACTGTTTCCATCTTAAATGGAGTGGACAAAGAAATGTCCAGTAGGTAAGGTGCGTCAAATGTGTCCTTAACAAAACTACATATTTTAAAGATACCTACAGAGTAGTCAAGAAATATTGTCACATCAAAGTAGTTCAAGTCAGAATAACAGCTAAATATTAAGATTCTTTTCCAGTAATGAAACTGTGTCTGTCAGATAAAAAAAGAAAGAAAAAAAAAAGAGGGGAAACTCTTTCAGATTAAAGTCTCTAAACAGTAATTAGTTTTTGCTCTTATATAATAATTGTGGTATGAAATCTAAGTGAGCAGGTTTTTTATTTTTTGTTTTCCTTTGTAAGATGTAATGCACATTCATTAACCAATGACACCACAATATGTTACCTAGTAATAAGTTGGCTACAATCCAATAAAATACATTGTATAAAGCTGAACTCTTTGAAACTGACACATTGTCACCTATAAAGTAACAAAGCAATTAACATGTAATCTTTCTCTACAATAATGCACCCCACATTGAGGAGTTAGCTTTCACAACCCTAATGTGTTAAAACTATGTGCACATACAGTACTTAATAGCAAACTAAAATACTTGTATTTTAAATTGATTTAATATTTGCACTTTCTGTACCAAAAGGAATGAGCTGAACATTTACGTCACAGCTATATTTACATATTCAGATTTACACAATACAGAGTAAAAAAGTTTTTTCTTTTGTATTTTGTTTAATGGTGCATTCTAGTATTATTTTGTTTTATTATAATTTTACAAATGATCGTCAGCCTTGTACTACAATTATTGTGGTATCTTATTACACTGGAATTACTTTATAGACTTTAACACACAGCTGCCTCAGCTGTGATGCATTGACATGTGAAATTATCCAATACAGGCAAATTTTGCTAAAGAAAAAAAGAAAATTAAAGTACATTTGCTGATGATACCTACAGTATTTCCATCAGGACACACCTAAGTGAAACACATTGTCATGTCGATAATCTATCTTTTGAATCCATGAAACGGTCTTCTCGGCAAAGATAAATCACACCTGCTTGAACACAAATCCTGTTATAGCACAATGGCTTTTTATGAAGGCAATTTCCTTCATTTTCACGTCCTACTAAAGTTGTTGCAGTGAGCACAATGTGCCAAAATGAACCCGAGAAGGTCAAACGGAGACAAGAAGCAGGCAGCTATTTTTTTTTTCCCACAAACAAAAATAAGGCAGCATCTTTGGAACACCTGCTCATTATGAAGCAGGTCGATGCAGTGTCTGTGAGTCCAGTGAATACACACCGATTTCGACAATTAGTGCAGGCATGGAGGGGAAGTGTAGGTGAGACAGAGTGGAGATGAGCTGCAGGAAGATTTTTAATCAGTGACACAACATGGGTTGACCATAGGGGAGGGTGGGGAGGCAGCAGCGGTAATTAGCAGTGTAAAATCTGCGTGCTGCTGGAAGGCGATTATTATCAGGCAAATCAAATGCTAAACAAATAGTGAGCTCGTCTGCATTTCCTTCCCAAACTTTTATTTTATCTCAGCTCGCTGTGGATGTTAAACCACTGCTGGAACGCGCAGACGTCCGTGTTTCTATTGGCTGTGCGCGGCGTCGCTCAGAGGAATGACGATTTTGCTGCTATAACCAGCTGATGCTGAGGCTATGAATACGGAGCCTCTGAAGAACTGTTGACGGTACACTGACACCCCGTCATCGGCGTTATGCCTGCGGATTCGGTCTCCCCTCCGTCCAAAGACTGAGTGAGTAGGACATTTGATCGTGTCACGACGCGCAGGCCCCGGGTTTTCCCCCCGTCGCTCCACATGATGTTTCTTCGTCTTCCCACATCATCATTTTCACGGACATGATGCTCTGCGCTTCACAGATTGAGCTTTCTCACCTCGTACAAGCGTCACATCGCATCTGCAGGTAAATCTTCGCTCGGTTTAAAGGTGAATGGGCTGCGATGTTTTTTATCCATTTTATGATTTCTGTGTGCTTGAAACGATCTCTTATTATGGATTCACTAGTAAACGTTATTTGTGGGTGATGTTGTGCAACACTGTCGTGAACATGGACCGTTATAATGTATGCACTGGTTGCTGTGTAGGCTGAGAAACGCGTGGACAGCGATGGAATGGTGGTGCGCTCCGCAACGCAGCGACGAGAGACGCAGTTTCGGTGCAGAGAGAGCAGCATTACTATCCCCCCACCACCAGCACCTCTCCCCTTCCCTCCCCCCTCACCGCAAGCAAACACACATAGTCTCGTGCACGCCGACGCACGCACCTGCCTATTAAATTCAGGCTCCCAAACTCACTTATTGCCATGGTTTTCTTTGCATGCTGACTCCAACCAGCATTAGTTTCGATATTATGTTGTCCTCCATTCTGTCAATATTTTCTGGACTTCTACAGTGATGTTTTCACCTTATTTCCGTTTCGTTGCAAGAAGAAGCAGCAGCGTATCAACAAACCGAATCCATGCTGTATCCTTTTTAGGAACATTTTTTTTTCTAAAGTACAAGCTCTAATACCTAATAGGTCACTCTCGATGTTGGCTTTTAGTCTATACCTAAATTGAATCACTACCCAGTGTCCTTAAATGACAAACCATGGGTGGCCTCAACGTCCACTTTATCTCTTCCCCTGGAAAGACTTAGCTGTGTGGAGCATACACTGCATAGGAAAACGCCCACACAGGCACATGAGCCAAGTCAACATTAAAGTGTTTTTTTTTGCACTGCTGAATAAATCAAATGAAGTTGGACTGATACTGTGAGAAGCTTTGATGGTTCCAGTCCAGCAGCATCCACATTACAAAAGAGGCATTTAATAATCGTGGTCAGTTTTTGGATGTGTGACAAGAGATGATCTGCCTTTAGATGTAATTGTTCTGAGCCTTTTTTCTCTCTCTTTGTTTAAAAAAATAAAATAAAATTGTTGTGCATAAATGTACAGCAGAATAACCTCAAAGAAACCCGAATGTAAGGGGGGGGGGGGGGGGGGGGGGGGGGGGGGGTGAACATAAGCAATGAAAGAAAATGTTAGTTGTGAAAATATTAAATCTTCACATCAGCCAGCTCAGCTCAACATTTTGAATGTGTCAGATTCAGAGATCTGCAGATAAAGCGGTCACTTTGTAAATTGCAACTAATCTTGATGTGAGTGTTCTTGCAATTTTTGGGGAGCCTGCTGATCCTATAGCTTAAAAGTCCAGACGTCACCAGAATTATTCAAAATCATCCCAACGTGGACATGAATTTGTACATCACCTTTCAAGTTAGTACATTTAATAGCATTCCACCCAATAATTCACCACATAATCACGCTGTGTGCATGCGTGCTGAGGAACAGCAGTGCTGTTCTGACCTGACAGGGTTATGCTGAGGTCTAAGTCATCGTGAGAACCCCAACTTTTATATTTTGGAGAAAGACAAAACAGACTTTTTTAAGGAGAAAAGGGAATAGTTTTTGATGCTTGTCAGTTGGGCTGATTACTTTCTCTTCTCTTCTCTTCTCTTCTCTTCTCTTCTCTTCTCTTCTCTTCTCTTCTCTTCTCTTCTCTTCTCTTCTCTTCTCTTCTCTTCTCTTCTCTTCTCTTCTCTTCAAGAATGACATATTTTGATTGTCCAGATTCAGAGTTGGTGTTTGGGCTTGGATTGTTACTGATGATATCTTAGATACCAGAGGGTTAACTTGCTGATAGCAAGGAAGTGTGATATGTACTCTGTTCAGCAGTTTCCCACATTAACGGTTCTTTGTTAGCACAAACACAATTTGTAATTGTCAAAAGTTTTGCAGTTATTTTTATAAATAAGTACTTGACAAATTGCATTTTTGGAGCCGATAACAGGAAGCATGAATGACGATACGGAGTGTAATAGTTAATCAAATAGAGACCTTTCACTGAAAACCGCAATGATCACTCAGCTGGTGGCTTCAGAGGAAAAGTCAAAGCAAAATCTGTGTAATACATCATGCATCACTGTTTGTTGCAAAAATTGTGCCAACCCATTTAGTAAATGTTGAGATGTTTTATCGGCTAACTGAAAACTGACCTGCTGATGGTGCCGAGCGCTGTAGGCAAATCTAGGAGGATTCATTCTCCTTGCACCATGGATATTAAAGCAATCCATCCAGAGGATGTCAATAACTTCATTAAATAGCAAAAATGTGAATTTTCTTTTTTTTTTTTTTTTTGTAGTGCTGCTAGAGGAAAATGTAGGGGATCACCCAGAGGATTCCTCTTCAGAGGACCAGCAGCATCTATATAATATTTACTGGTCATTTTCAGTTGCTGTTGACATACTTTTTTGCAGCATCCTCTTTGTTGATGGATAGATAATTAGAATAGTGTAGAAGTGATGCTTAAGTCATCCCTTATTTAAACATGCCCTCAAGGAAATGTTGCCTTTCTGTACATCTACATGTCCCACTTATTCACCATCTGTGTCAGGAATACCAACAGCATGCCACTGCTTGTGCAAGGAATGATGGTGTAGTTGGACCTTGGAGGGACCCTTTGATAACACATTTGATTACATCTTTGCTTTTTGTCTCTGGTCTTCCAGGTGTGCCAGTGTGCAGTTTTGGATGGAAGTAGAAGACGGACATCAGGACATGGAATAAAGGGAGTGCAAGGACAACTGAATAAACTTGAATCAGCTCCCTAATAATAATAAAAAATAAAGCAAAATTATTTTCAGAAGTCTGGAAGAGAGGTAGAGAGAAAGAGAGAGAGAAGCTATGGTGGAAGAGGAGTGAAGATGGGCTGTGGTCAGACGCTTACAATGCTTCTCCTGGAGTCTGCAGTTCACTCCGTCAGCTGTTGGTCAAAGCAGGAGCCTCCTCGCTAAAACCCGAGCAGCTCATTTCACCTGCTGGAGGAGCCCTCACTCTCGGTGATGTAATGAATAAGTTTGAAGTCCTTGGCATTGTGGGCGAAGGTGGGTGGATTTACACTGCAGATTTAACTGCATGTTTTAAAACTTGAAGACTTTATGTACTGTTGCTGGTAACACTGGGGTCATAACCAGTGTACATTTTAATGGGATTTGGGAGTCTTACACTGCACAGCTGAAACCTACACATAGCTGTTGACAGATCTTATATATCCTACTTTAGCATTTTTGAGTGCAGGCAGATTTTAAAGGAGAGTGTGAGCCTTGGAGTTTGGTGAAGTCTTTAGTCATTAGGTCATCAAATCTTTTCGCTTACTTTCTGGAGCATTTGTTTATCTTGAAACAGGATTGTGTAACAGGCGGATCGTTTTTATACGTTTGCCTGTTTGATAAGCATACCTTATTAGATTTTAGTGTGAAGTCTCCCTGTTTCCGGTTTTAGTTTACTCCTGATACAAACTAAAAACATCCTCTGCACATACCTGTTGTTTGGCTACTTTCCACAGTACTAATTTAATCAGTATAACAGTCAAGGATACTCACCACTCTGCTGCTCAGTTTCTCTTCTCTAACTGTGGCTGTTTTCATTCCTTGATTACTTTGAGTTGCCTCTATTCTGTGTGTTATTTTAAAGCATGGTGAGGTTACCATCAATGCGATCTGACCCTTTTTGGTCTGGTGTAGCATTTGAATATAAAAAATCTGCAATCAAAGGACAAGATTTTTGGACCCTAAAGTCTTGTCTGCATAGTTTTGACCAAACATGTTTCATTGGCTCCCTGTTAAATTCAGAACTGAATTTAAAATCTCTCTCCTCACATACAAAATCTTGAATAATCAGGCCCCGTCATATCTTAAAGACCTCATAGTACTGTATCAGCCTGATCTCGGACTGCAGGCTTACTTGCGGTTCCTGAAGTAGACGCCCTCTTTGCTTTTAAGATTAGGCTTAAAACCTTCCTTTGTGATAAAGCTTATAGATAGGGCTGGATCAGGTGACCTTGAACCCTCCCTTAGTTGTGCTGCAATAGGCCTAGGTAGCTTGGGGGCTGGGCATGTTTCTGCTTCACTCATCTCTTTTCACTCCCCACTACTGCATTAGTAATTATTACACTCTTCCTCCCATAGTGTGTCTTTCGTCCTGTCTCTCAGTGCTCTCTGCTCTTTCCCCTACACCCCCAACCGGTTGCGGCGGATGTTGTGCCGGAGGTTTCTTCCTGTTAAAAGGGAGCTTTTCCTTCCTACTGTCACCAAGTGCTTGCTCATAGGAGGCTGTATGATTGCTGGGGTTTCTAGGCTGTGTGATTGCTGGGGTTTCTAGGCTGTGTGATTGCTGGGGTTTCTTTCTAATATTTTAGGGTCTTTACCTTGAAAAATAAAGTGCGTTGAGGTGACTGTTGTTGTGAATTGGTGTTATATAAATCAAATCAAATTGAATGTAAGAAGGTGTTTTTAGCGTACAGGTAAACAGCTTGGAGAGTTAAAAAAAAAAACTGTTATATGTTTATTCAGTTTCACTTTTTTAAATTTGTCTCCATTTCTAAACATGGGATCCGGCTATTCCGGAAGCCCCAAAGTGTTTTCAGATGATAGCCGATGGGTTCCCATGCTGAATGCCTTTAGGTCAAAGGGTATGATCAACCACTTCCTGGCCAGAAGGAAGTGTTGAGTTTCCGAAATGCTGCTTGGAAAATGCAGCTGAAATTTAATTTGCTTATTGAATGGAAAGACACTTAAAGCAGAAGAGCAGGACCTGATTGGAGTACTGATAAAACTGATATTCTACATATTCTACAATACGCTGAATTTACCATGTCATATATCGATGTAAAGGTAATTCAAACCTTTATTTTTTTTTACTCCAGCCTTAATTTGTTTGTGGTTTGTATAAAATCATTTAGATATGAACACTTGTTTAATAGTTTATATAAAAAAATAATAATCAATGCCTGTTTGACAAAGACCTCTGGTGTGAATTATGACTCTTTTCTGCTAAAGTATGTTTCTGCAGTTTTCTGTTCATATTGATACCTCTTTTTTTTTTTTAGCTTTATACCTTTTTAGTCCATATATGAGGGTAATTCATTATTTTCTCAACCAGAAATTTATTCCTGTCATCATGGCAGGGAAATCTCTAAAATACTTGTTTCAAAAACATGAACATGTGCATCAGTTATGTTTGTGTGCATGTTTGCCTCTATGTGTGTGTTTTGCTGTAAAAGGCTGAGCAGTCTTGCTTAGCAGATTCATTGACTATGAAATATATTCTATGCTTAGAAAATGGAAAAAAAAAATTGGGATAAAATTTGACTTTTAGCTGTGAATGACTCTTAAATGCCCTTTAAACAACAATCCATGAAATTTCTATGTCTTTTAGCCGGATTTCATTTGGCTGGATGGACATGCATTCCTACTTTACTCTAATGTGAGAAGACAGAGGAGCCAAGTGTTTATTCTGCTGTTGCTTATTCTCATAAACTGTGATCTACACCAGCACTCGTTACTACATCTATCAAAAAGTTATATCCACAAGGAACTGCAATTAACAGTTTTCTGATTTTTTTTTCATCTTAAAGGCACTATGTGTAAAATGTATTTATACTTTACACAGAGCATCTTTTACATACACAGCGTGATGGTGGCATATATTAACTTTTTGTCACTTTTTTTTACTGTATTCCCATTGTTCTTCAACATAGACACAATATCTGCTGGGTAATTCGGCTGCATTTTAAATTTACACTGTCACTAAAAATGTTTTTTTTGTCAGTTAAATTGTGTTTTGATTTTCTTTTTTTTTCTTTTTTATACAGTTAATGAATCTTGATTCTCCTCAGCCAGCAAAGTACTCTAACTACCATAACTAAGCTATCATGGTTCATGGCAAAATTAAGAAAGTGCTATAAGTATTTACTGCAGGAATCCTGAAGCCACTTCATTTTATTTTTCATTTTTTTACAATTTGCAACACATCTCCTTATTTTAATAATCAAGCCAAATGGATTTGTAACTCATGCACAAGCTTGTGAGAGGTCTGTACCATGGAAATCACAAATTTATCAGCAAATTATGAATAATTATGAAATGTTTGCTATGTGCATGTGATTAAATCAAATTTGCATAGCTCTGGAACAGCATAAATGTTATCACAGACTTTTTAAAAACTATTTTTATGAATCCTTGTTTTTCCTGAAAAGATAAATGATGTTGCTGCAGGTTACCACTTTCCTGGATAGACCTATTCACCCCCATGTAGCAAACAGATAAATATATACAGTGAATTTTTACAACTACAGCTGCACAAGTCTTATGATAAGACATGCCATTGCAAAAATAATTATTATTTAAGGTTTTTTAGTTCTTTTTGCAAAAAAATGCTGAAAGCAACTCTGAAAGCAAAGTAACAGATGGTGGCTATGCAAAAGGGTATCGCTCTCCATAAGAGCAAAGCCGTAAAAACCTCCAAAACCCTGCACAGAAATCAGGCCATTGCCACAAAAACATTGCCAGATTCTGGCAGAAAGACAAGCATTATCTAACCTATTACGCTGCATATGTGATCTGAACAGCAACAAAAGCAGTTTGGAAATGTGGAAAACAATTAACTTTAGAAAATGCAAGCCTATCTGACATCTTTGCAAGACAGAGCCAGAGATTCGGCTTCTGAAACATCAGCAGTCATCCGAGTTTTGTTAAATGGACACAATCGCCTGTCTTAGCAAAGACAGAAACAGGGACACAGTGTACGTGTGTGTATTACTTGTGAAAGGTATAGCTGTGAGTGTGTGCTGAGTGTGTGGGAGAGTGAGTATGGATGCCTCCGCCTCACCTATTAACTGTTGTTTCTCTGGTGGTTCTCACCTACTGTACTTCTTTTTCATGAACCTGTCTGTTTAAGGTTTGGAGGTCGAAACATAATTAAGATGCTAAAACTTAACAACACATCCCAGCCTCACTTCCTTATTGATCTTTTGTATCTTTCTGTCTATTTCTCGTTGTCCAGGAGCATATGGAGTGGTGCTTAAGTGCAGGCATAAGGTAAGATAGCATTTCTGATTACTCGGAAAGTCTTACAGTCTTTTGCAGAACGGTATGCTTGGTTTGCTTTATTGTGATGTGAAGTGTTTGTATGGTGGTACATGTTCACTTAAAAGAATCAGACAATGGCAAAGATTCAAAGAAATATAAGTGGTATTTTTTTTCTTATATGGTTTAAGTACTGCATATCTCAGAAAACTACAATGCCAACAGTGACCTATTTTGTCCCTAATGTTAGCTACCATATATTAGCCTGATGTACCGTATTTTTCGGACTATACGTCGCTCCGGAGTATAGGTCGCACCAGCCAAAAAATGCATAATAAAGAAGAAAAAAACATATATAGGTCGCACTGGACTATAAGTCGCACTTTTTGGGGGGGGGGGGGGGGGGGTTAGGGTTAGGGGGGGGGGGGGGGGGGGGGGTTGATAGAATCCGAGACTCAGAGCACAAATTCCATCTTGAACGGCAATTTAAAATAATAATGGATTAAAGAACAGGACGAACACGGTTACACCTACGTTATGCTAACGTAGCACATTCAGCTACATGATGCACAACGAACACGTGTTCGGTATTGTAACGTTGTAAACACACTTCCAAAGTCGGCGATATTCACAACAAAGGTCGTCTTTATTAACAGAAAAACGGCTGCTGTAGGCCACAGCCACGCCAACCACAACTACAACAGCGGAACAGCAACACACACACACAGGCAAGCTCTCGGTCTTTTTCTCTCTCTCCATGCTGCCTTCACGAACCTCCCGAACAGTCCGAAATCCCACAACATCAACACGCTCTCTAACTAAGAGAATCGCTACAGTATGTTAACGTAACATTAAGTTATTCAGATAACCATAGCATAAAGAACATACTAACAAGTTAACCAAACCATCAATCCATTGAATTCTTCATCCTCGGTGTCACTTCTAAACAATTCCGTACACTCCGTAGACGAAGCGCCGCTTCCTCTTCTGTGTCGCGTTAGTCAGACTTGTCGTCAGCTGCAGTTCCAATTATTCCAGCCTTTCTGAATCCCACCAGGATGGTTTGTCACTGAAGCCCATGTTTTCTTGATCCATCCAATGACTTCCAGGAAAGTTGGGTGGCGCATTCTCCCAGTTGCCGTTAAGCTGTGCTCTCCATCCATCATCCACTGCGCCCACAGGTTACGCAAGACTGCCTTAAAGCTGCAGTTCACGGAGATGTCAAGTGGCTGGAGTATTTTGGTTCATGTGTTATAAATGTCACATATACGTCGCTCCGGAGTATAGGTCGCACCCCCAGCCAAACTATGAAAAAAAGTGCGACTTATACTCCGGAAAATACGGTAAAAGCATGCAATAATGGTGTTTTTATCATGTTTAATATAATTACATTTTCAGTACAAAAACAGTTTTCTGGCAGTAACTAAGCAAGAGTAACAGGCATTTCATACAGGACACAATAACTCTGCTGCCTACCTAAACCAAATATTTCCAGTGGCTTCTGCTATGCATCAAAGGTTTATTGCTGCACTGTGCACAGCTAGAAATTAATGTTCAACCAATAATTAAAGTCCTAGTTATTTAAACATTGACCACGGTATGCTCTGACAAATGCCCGTGTGGCCTGGAGAAATGAGGCCTCTAGCAGACACAGAGGGGAAAATGGATGATGAGCTGATCTTGTCTCCCTGAATTCCCGTACAAGTTTGCCTTTGTATCGAGACCTCTGGAGGAAACCCTTTGCTTGGAAACAGGCTTCCATCCAAGTCAATATACTATTTGAACAAAAGTGCTGTGCCACCTACACGTTACACCTGCAGTAGCTGCTTGGCCTTGGAAACCCATGCCACGAAGCTCCCAGCTTACAGTTTTTGTGCTTCAGCACTTGGTGACCCCGCTCTGTAACTTTATGGGGTCTAAAATTTTGTGGCTGAGTTGCTGTGGTTCCTTAACATTTCTACTTTACTTACAGTTGATCATTGTCTAGAAGGGTTTTAACAACCAGGTTCTGCAGCTTACTCTAGGCAGACAAGCTGTATAAGCACAGCTTAGACTTACAGGTGTAATTAACTTCATAAAGAAAAGATGTACTGTTTCATACAGAATATTTATTGATGCATCGCCTTAGTTGTGAACATTCTGATCCCTATAATAATGCACAAAAACTGACACACCCACAGTTGCTCCATTTGTTTTGCAGACAGTGTGCATGGTCACAAAAATTTTGAGCTACAGACCACTGTGCTCATTGGCAGATGGCATAATTTACCTCACATGCACCAACATTTGCAGCCTCACCAAAAGCACATCTCAGAGCTGTGAGGCTAACCTTTATTTATGCTAACATAGTTATGCGTACAATGCCAAGCAAGTGTAATTTTCCCCATGTTCACCATCTAGTTTATCATGCTAGTCATCATCAAAGTGATTTATTTACCAGATGATGGGAAAGGTGAGTAGACAGGGAATCCCTTCAGAGTGAAAGAATGATTTCAACTTCCTTAAAGGGCGATTAGAAACTTTAATGTCACCACTTGCACATGTGCACACTCATATGAATCACTCACTTGGTGCTTACTCACTGTGTAACACTGTAAGCATGAATCTGAACGTTCTCTGACAAATGTCGTTGGATCACGCTGAATTCTAGTGGTGGCTCTTTAAGTATTTAAATGGATGTCATTAATATACTCTACATGCATGAATGAAAGGCCTGCAGGTGTGACTCGTCCAGCCACGTCTTACTTTGTGTAATTGTCTCTAGCTTAACTTTAGCTGTTATATGGTCCTGTTACTTGTTTCTCTGCAGTCTGTTTGTGAGGCAAATGAATGTTCTCAACATGTGACAACATTGCAAATTAAAGTTACTAAATGATATATATATATTTTTTTTTTATCTTTTTGACTTGCAATGCTCAAGCAAAGCTCAAAGGTTTCACACTGTTGAAATTTTTGACTTCAGTCCAAATTTAATGAAACAAAAATTCCTCTATGAAACACCAGTGACACGGCAACCAAAGACTGCCTGCAGTAGAATTACAGATGTTCACAGTGTGACTTCTAATAAGACTCCTATATGCACACCAGCTGGTCAAAATGAAATGAGGTAGAATACAAGGAGCCAGTTTTGTAATATTTGAATAAATGTTAGGAATAAAACATATTTCTTCCTTGCCAGGTCAAAACTTTCCTTTCTCATAATCCCATCGTGTGTTTAGAGCTCAGCTGTTTGGACTCTATGGACTGAACTGATGAGTTGTGCAGTTGCATCATAATGCAATGCTTTTATTTTTCATTTTTTTATTATCATTATTATTAGTAGTAGTAGTAATAGTAGTAGTAGTAGTAATAATACTGAAATTCACCACCCATTCATTGGAATAGATGACACGCCTCACAAGGATATTGCATTCTATAGATTTAATTGGACTCAGCCCACACAGTGTGACGTTAGGTAAACATGCATGATGATTATTGCTACACAGTCCAAAGCTCTCTACATAACAAGTAGTCAGCTAGCAGGCTCAGTCAGTTTGCTCTAGTGGCCATATTAAACGAGGGCAGTCGGTCACCTTTATCGACATTTTAATGTTGTCAGATTCAAAAGGCCTCCACGCATTTCTGTGGTTTGGCATCGCGGGTGTTCTTTCAGCACAGTTCTTTTTGTTTTCCGTTAGCACAGAGAACAAGCAGAGTTTAAAGTACAAATCAATGTACAGTTATGGGAAGACATTTACAGCCACTCATCATGGGCATGAATGTCATGGAAATTTTGGGCTTTTGATTTTTTTTCCAGGGTGGAATGATTGTATGGCATGCATCGTTAATGACCTTAAAAAAAGCAAGTTTTTCTTTTTTTTTTTCTCTCTAATCCACAAAAGGACAACAGTATACATACAGGCTCAAACATATACATACACTCACTTAAATCTTCAATAAGTGGTGCTGAATGTTCTATACTGTCTTTTTACTTGACAAGACCAAGGCCTATTAACTTCTCATTAGTGATCATGATTGACTACTACTGGTAGTTTCTCTTTGCCAGCATAAAAAGGGTTTATTTGACAGCACTTATTAGACAGACCAGTACTCAGAACAATGGGAAATCCCAAGGAACTCAGTGAAGATCTAAGAAAGAGAGCTGTAGATTTATTCAAATTGGGAAGGTCTGTTGGAGTCATTTCTAAACAGCTGCAGATTCCAAGACCATCAGTTCAAACAACTGTACATAACCTTAAGAACACTTTACCAACTGTTATGGCTGTTTTGCTGCCAGTGCTGGTCCATTGTTCAAAGTGGATTGAATAATAAAGAAGGAGGTCTACCTACAAATTCTTCAGCTTCCCAGACAAAACTGGGAATTCCAACATGACAATGATGCTAAACACACATCAAAACTGGTTCTGAATGGATAAAGCAGGCTAACATTAAGCTTCTAAAATGCTCCAACCTCAAGCCTGGTCTGTGTCAGGAAACCAACTAGTTAAAATGAACTCTACCAATTCTGTCAAGAGGAGTGGTCAGATATCCAGCTGGAATTATGCCAGAAGCTTGTTGATGGCTACCAAAAGTGTCTGGTAGAGGTGCAACTTGCTAAGGGACATTTAACCAAATATTAGTGGGGTTGTATGTATATATTTAAGCCTGTATGTATACTTTTGACCCTGTGTGGATTGGCAAAACTCCAAAATAAATTCAAACTCACAAACCAAATTCTTGTTTTTTAAAGTCATTAAAAATATATGCTGTATAATCATTCCACCCTGGAAAAAGAACAGTTCCAAGAAATCATTAAGAGCCCAAAATTACAGTAACATTCATGCCCATGATGAGTAAACCTTTGTCTACAATTGTAGTTTAAATAAAGCAGTAGCATAAAATAAAATAATTCAAATGAAGTACAACTCAAAAACCTTGCAATACTTGAGCAAATGTTGTTACTGTTAATTCCAACAGTGACTATAATTTGTTATGAATGATAATTGTGTTTCATAGTACTTAATTCACTACCACTAGTTATTCATTTATAATAATTTATAAATAACTAATGTCTTGAAGTGCTTCTCGAGAAAGTGGGAAGAAAAAACCTCCTAGATGGTTTCAAAGAAATGTCTTTTATGTGCCAAAGACTGATGAGATTGATGTTTAGAAAACGTGACTTTCACTCAGGAGACTTCTAATTAATGTGATTATTTTTCCAGCACTTTTATTTATTAGACCCTAAGATTCACAATGCAGTCTTTTCCAATACATCTCACCCGTTTCATGTGGTGGAGGATAATGACCAGACAGCCCATTGGGAAGTGTTGCACATAGGGGTTCGGATTGATAGCCTAAGGTTTTCCATTCATCCTTTCAGATTTTTTTTGTATTGTATCTATTTATTGATCTAGCGTTATTCAGGGCTTTCCCAGGTTTTTGAATCAGTCTTATGCAAGTTGACTGCCAGCATGCCGTATGGAGCACTGATGTTTTAGAAAGCAGAAATAAAATAGTTGGAAAGCTACAAATAATACAGCTGATCACGCACATTAGTGGATAAACATGGAAGCAATCTTGGAATATAAAACATCTGTGAATGTAAAACATCTGTTATGAATGAAACACACACACACGCACACACACACACACACACACACACACGCACATACCGGTATTCTGCCTCGGTCAAAGAGGAATGGGGTTAATGGTGGATTACTGCAAATATTTTGAGCACCTGTATTTAGGCCTTCATTAATAAATAGACATTAACAAAGAGTTTAATCACAATGAGAGCAAAAATGGGGCCCTTTTTGATTCTAAGTATTGATGCAGTTTACATATAAAATAGATTAACCCACGTTGTGCCTGATGAAAGTAAGTAAATTTTCTGGGCTTTCTTTAATATAAACATTAAAGAAGCTACATTGTACATTGTCTTTAAATATATTTACTCTTTAACATGTGGAAACATTGAAATTGCCATCTGTTCAGTGACATCTGGAAGTTATTTGACCTCCTTTTGTGTTTGGGTTCTATATTTTTATAATTAGTGTTTTTTTTTTTTATATATATACTGTTTGAGCAATATGTTGCTCTCCAGTGCACACAATAGAGTCTTATGGCTATTTTGTGATTTCATTTATAGATAGATAATTGAATGTTTGACAATTGAATTGCTAACAGCAGAGATTTTAGGGAGTCCTTTGGATGCTTAATGTTTTCCCTGAAGTCCATTTTCCAGCATGCCACACAGTTTGAGCATGTTTCCTTCGATATAGGTCCTGTCATTCTGAAGTCATTTATATTCTGTGCTTCATAAAATTGAAAAAGAAAAAAGTCATAAATTAAATACAATGAGTGACATTTTAAATATACATACATGTGCATTCTGAGACATGAACAAAATGACATTAAGAACACAATGGTTAGGCAGGAAGTTGAAATTCAAAGAGAAACAGATAAAAGAGAAGCTGGATACCAGATGTATCAAAATGCAGGACACGACCGAATGTGAATTTGGACAATGCCTCATCTTTCAAACATATTGGCCTGTTGTGGGGGGAAGGCTTACGTTTTTATGCCCTCTGTAAGGTCTTTGTGTTCTAAAGATAAGTGCTGCATTTGTGAGAGAAACCTTTGCCTATCAGTAAACTTCATTTGTGTCATTTTTGTGAATTTTAATGGCACAGAGGAGCGTCAGGGGTGCATTCTTCTGGTTTCTGGCTACATTCCAGAGTACTAATACGTCTAAACATAAAGAAATGCTGCAGCAAAGTCAGTAGATTGCACCCAGTCGTTTTTTTTTTTCCTAAAATGGTAATTAAAATATGTCTTTTAGTAAATTGCTTTCCACTGGTTATTGATACTGTGTGTATTATTATATGTATTTTACTGAAACACAGAGTGAGCAACCAGGAAAGACACCTGAGAGACAGAGCAGGAGAACAGACACCATTAGATGGTAACCTTTACTCTCTAAGCTTTATCATACTATATTGATTACTAGGCCACAATTAAAAGGCTTCTCAATCATTAAATTTTAATGAAATATATGCATAAAAATCCATCCAGAGCACTCTAGTGACTATAAAGACTTTTAAATTTCAAGCCTTATATAATGCATTTTTTGGTCAAAGTGGTATAAAACATGTGATCTTAACAAAAAAAGGCATAGAGTTTATATAAAGAGGCTTTTAGGCTTTGCAGATTGTAAATGAAACCCAGACTTCTGGATGTATTGTTAGGTAGCTAGAAGGCTAACTTTATGCCTTAAAGGAAAACAGGTTTTCAGTCTGTCATCTAGCGATTGCTAAACACACCCTGGAGCTCCCAACTTAACATGCAGAGGTGAAAATACCACCAAACTTAGCTAATGCTTTACTTATACCATCAGCACATTCATTCAGCTGTTAAGTCTCATTGCTTTCATTCTCCTCATTGGCAGCCTTTCTAAACAGCAAAGCTCTCATAAAACCACAATGCACTACCTGCCCACAGTCAGTCTTTACATTATTATTAATGTAATATTACATTATTATGTCCATGGTTTCAAAACATGACCTGTCTTAATTCCATGAATTGACTGTGTTTGTGCGTGCACTTCACAAAACCCCCTGTGGCACAACATCAGTGATTTTTCCATGTTTGCATAGCACAAATAGAACAGCTAATAACACAGCATATCTTTAGAATTCATAATTTTTTTTGCGTCACAGACTTTTTTGAGTTCATTGGACCATGGATTTGTTCTTTTCAGCAAATCTCCAAATCTCTCCATAAAAAAATTAAATACCAGCTGTCAAAGTGTGGGTATGCTGAACTGGGTATTGCTTCTGTTTCTCTGGGTTACTAAGAAGTGACATGCGACATATTTATAATAGTGTAGAGCTATAACGGTGTAGGGATTCATTTTCAGACACACTTAGAGCCAAAGATTCAGACCATTGCAATAAAAGCTTTTTTAGCTTTGGTGCAAGAGAGCAGATATTTTTACTTTTCTCAGCTGGAAGCAGGGCAAAAGAGAAAAGGGTAGCTGAGGGAGAGAGCTACAGAAGCAATGTTTGTGTGTGTGTGTGTGTGTGTGTGTGTGTGTGTGTGTGTGTGTGTGTGTGTGTGTGTGTGTGTGTGTGTGTGTGTGTGTGTGTGATGGAGAGAAGGAAGGAGGTGCAGAGGAATGTATGGAATAGGGAGAAGAGGCTGATGGTAAATGGGTCACCCTGTTAGGAGTCTACAGCAGACCTGTGTATAATCAAGGCTGGAGTCTGTGTGCACTGGGCTAAAACCTTACCTGGTGACACAGTAACTGTACAAGAAAGAAGTTAAATGCATTTTAAATGCATGTTCCTGTGTAAATTATATATGCTTCACCTCACAGTATGCGTCTGATGGAACATTTAATTAGTGTAGTGAATGTGTGCCAGTGTTTGTGCAATGTTCTGCCACTTTATGCAAGTGTTTTTATTAGCGTATGTGGGTGTGTGCATAGAAGCTTGTGTTATCTTGAATTTGTGTTTTTGGAGTGACAATAGCACAACCTACACAGCCAGTGTTTCCTGGTGCCTATACAGTATCTCAGCACAGTGCTGGAGGGCTGAGAGGACCTGTTAATTAATAACTGGTAGGCGATCAGTGGAAAATTCATCAGTGACTCTTTGATAATTGATTATTTGTTTAAGTGGTTTGTCACATTAAAGCACCAAACATTTACTGGTTACAGATTCCCACATGGAGTTTGATTTTCTCAGTTTAAAAAAATCTTTGTGTTTTTTTTCACTTTTCAATGCAATTTGAAAATAGAAGAAGAAGAACTAGAAAATTTCTAAAGAAATTTTGAATATGTAAAATGCACTTGCTGCCCGTTGCGATGTCAGCATAAATATGAGCTAACCAATAAAAGCTTTGGGGAAGCTGTAAGAAATTTAGTAAAATCAAACAAATAAATAAAAACCTAGATAAAGAAACTGGTGTAGAATTGTCATTTTAATATGAAAGGAATTTCACAGGTATCCTGTTCATACAATAATAGTCATAAATTGAGCCAATGATGCACCCTGGAGATAGTGAATTATACATAAAAACCTCTTTTCATAAACCCTGAAAAGCAGCTTTAATATTTGCAAGCTTTTATTTTGACAACCTAGTACTATTTGGCTAATCTTTCTCACAAAGTGAAACTAAGTGTAGCTGTTGTTCAGCAGTCACCAAGTATCTAAGTGTGAAAGTGACAGCTAGAAACATGTTAACATTCTGATTATTGAGTGGGCTTTATTTTGGAAGGCCAAAACATTTAAACACATTCACACTGAGAGTCATAAAAGGGCACTAGGACACCAGGGCAGCCACACAACAGTTCATTATATAAAGAAGCACCATTTATAGCCCACAATAAGTGGCTTTAATATTTGCAAGCTTTTATTATGAAGGACACGGTTTGCTTAGAGTCTGATTTTGAAGGTGAAACAAAGCATAGACAGTCTAGATCACCTTCCCACTCTTTGCCGTCCTTTTGGCAACACTTATCCTGTCCAAATGATATCCTGATGTCCTCGCTGTAGATCCTAATGAGATGTATCAGTGAGTCAGTGTCTCACTTGCTCCTGGCATACAGCTTGATGCCATCCATGTGCAGGAGGTGGCAGATGGTCATTCCACTCCTGAATGTGTATCTGTAACCACTTGCTGCGATGAGCTGGCTGAGGGGGTTGAGGCCTATGCAGCAAAGCAGCAGGGACAGTGTATCACCTTGGTATATGCTGCACCTGATGGTGACTTGTGTGACTGGCATGGAGTTATTGTCTTCCACAGCTGCATTCAGTTTTTGATGAAGGTTATCAGTGCACTGTTAATCTTGTATACAGCCAAGCACTACATATTAGGGTCACTGAGTTGCAGGCTTTCTTGTGGGCAGTCCAGGCAGTGCTTAGGCTGGCCTGCCTGGTCTTATAGTATTTGCCTCTGTGGCTGGAGGTGTCTTTGGAAAATGGGCTACTCGTTCTCTTGACCTCTACTTACCTTCAGTCTAGTAGTCAGTGGTGTAAGCCTTTGTTTAGTTATGGATATCTTGTACATCTTATCCTCAATTTTAGCTTCCAACATTCTTCTCCATGGGAGGTTTCCAGTGGCACTGTGGCAGTGACTTCTCTTCACTGACTGCCTGTTAAATCCAGAATTGAATTTAAAATCCTTCTCCTCACATACAAGGTCTTGAATAATCAGGCCCAATCTTATGTTAAAGACCTCATATCACCCCAATAGAGCACTTTGCTCTCAGACTGCTGGCTTACTTGTGGTTCCTAGGATACTTAAGAGTAGAGGGGGAGGCAGAGCCTTCAGCTTTCAGGCCCCTCTTCTGTGGAACCAGCTCCCAATTTGGATTCAGGAGACAGACACCCTCTCTATTTTTAAGATTAGGCTTAAAACCTTCCTTTTTGATCAAGTTTATAGTTAGTTATGTTTAAGCTTTGCAGTTTTGTGACTTATTCACATCAGCCAAAATAAGTAAATAAATAAAAAATAGCATTGCTGAGGCTATTTTTGGGTATGCTGACCTAACCGTGGTTCCAAAGGTAAATCGGTGGCGGTCAGAGAGACCACGCACGAGCAAAAGTATCATCAGAGCTTTAGATATTGCTGCTTACAGAGCTTGAAATGACCCATACGCTGCATAGCTGCTGGTGTGTGTGTTTTTGTCTGTCTGGTAAACACTGTAAAGCTCCCAGTTTGCGCTTCACATTTTTTTTCCCCTTGGCTAAAATCTCTGACTTTACTCTCAGGATTAAGTGCTGTCAGAGCTCTAAATCCTTGTTGTTTTATTTCATTTGTCTCTCATGTGAAAATCTCTAAACAGACAACTTTGTATTTAAAAACACAGACGCAGTCAAACAATTTGTTTGTGTGAGCAGAAGCACTGCAAATGACGTGTAGCTCATCATCGCGCTGCTCTTTCCAACACTGAGACTGATTCTGTTGCCTATCCCACTGAAAACAAAAGGACAATAGAGGAACATAAGAGCAGCCAAGGACACTGAAAAGTATGTTGTAATTCCCACTGGTCTGCTATCTTCACCCAACAGAGCCTCAGAGTATAACATTAACACAATAGGCAAACAATATCGTGATAGCAAAGACATGTCCTTCTTTGTTTGTTTTATGTTGTGACACGCGTGTAACAGTTGCTGTCTATAATTTTATATGATATAGCACATGTTGAGAGACATCATTGGTATCTTACCTTTAACATGCATGCAGTTAAAAGGACTGTGGTTTAGAAACATGGAGATTCCACTTAGTCCTAAAATTACTGCTTTTTTTTAGTGAAGTAAGTCTGATATTGGGTGGTTAAGGATGTAGGCAGGTTTTCTACTAATTGGAAGGCTGGTGGTTCAATTCCTTGGACAAGATGCTTATTATTTTTTTTTTTAGCCTGTCATGTCTGGCAGTTTTCACAGTCAGTAATGATCCGAATGCATTGTTGTACCAAACATACTTGCTTTTACAAGAAGAGCTCTATAGGTTCTCTATAGAGTACTCTTGTTAATGTTTGTCTTTTTCTTTAATTTATTCATTCATTTTGATTATTGTTCACAGAATATGACGGACAGGTCTGACAGGCAGGAAGGCAAGAGTAAGAGAAGAAGAGAGAGGGGAGAAAACAGTAGAAATAAGGGGACAGAGCTAGATACACACACATGAACACACTGACATATATACATACACACACATACACACAATTTTGCTGTGTTATGTTGTAATGTATGCCTGTGCGTGACTCTGTCTTGAAACATACTCAATAATAAGGGTGATAAGCCGCAGCAACACCCCCTGGGATCTAGAGGTAAATAGGGAAAGACCCAGGAAACCCGGGCCATCCACAGCCCACCAGGAGCTCAGAAGACCTGCGGCCACACATCCCGATGATAACCGCACACACACACACCCCAGAGGAGGAAGGAGCTCCCATGGCCAAAGAGCAAGAGCCTCAGCGAGCCAGAGACGATGAGCATATATAGAAAATAAAAGAGAATGTATAAAAATATATAACACACCTCAGAGCCCCACTGCACTCAAGGCCAGCACCCCCCCCCCCCCCCCCCCACCCACACCGCAGACAAACATGATGCAAATGGAACCACACACACACAACACACACACACAAACACACACACATAAAAGACAACAAACATCACACACACATGCGCTGGTCCCCCGCGGGAAACGGCCACTCCCTCATCTGAGCACCCCCCCACACACACACACACACACAATCTGCGGGCACCCTAGACGACCAGGGCCAACCCATCCCGCATGATGGTGCGCCCAAGGGGGCTCAGACCCCCCCCAGCACACCCCACCAGGAAATAGGCAATCCCATGCACCAGGGCACCAGGGTGCCAGATCCCACACCCTGACCCCCACAGAGGGGGCCAGCCACCTGGCCAGGGGTCAGCACCCACCACCACAGGCACCCCAGCCCCCACACCCCCAAACAATAAGAGCATCTACCCAAGCCCCCATCGCTAACAACCAGGGCCTGCACACAGACATCACAAAATGGCAGCTGCAGTCCCCAGTCCAAGAACCATTAGACACCCAAGACACCCAGACACACAGACACTTGGGCAAGATACTGAAACCCAAGTTGCTCCTGATGTGTTCATCAGAGTGTGAATGTTAGATAGAAAGTACTTAGATGTTGAAAAAGTTCTTGTATGAATGTGTGTGAATGAAACATGTTGTATACAGTGAGTAGAAAGGCACTATATAAGAACCAGTCCATTAACCATATTAAATTTTCAGTGAAAAAGGTCATGGTGCCACAGTACAGGCCTGCAATAATATTGTATGAAGGGAAATTTCACCTACCATTAAAAGGGACGGTTACACACCTTTTACCTCTGAAAAATCCTAACATGATGCATTTTCCATCCACAACTGTCCCTCAGTCCATATAACATGGACTGAAAAAAAGGAATCCATATGCTATAGATTGCGGGTCTATCTGGGTTACTGAGGGTCCATCCGTTTGCACTGTTTGCTAAAGGGGCTGCTATTTAATGTGCTGTTGCTGGACCATAGCAGTCGAGCAGCAGCACAAATCTCTGTGATTGTGTTGTAAAATTCAGCAAGGTCAATCACGAAACCTGCAAGAAGCCAAAGGAGGCCTAAGAGCATTTTAGCTACACCAAAGAAGTGCTGTTTTTTATGCCTCTGTGCATGTGTGCATGTGTCTGTGTGTGTGCGAACGTGTGATAGTGCATGCGGGCGCGCGTGTGTGCATGCATGTATGTGCACATGAGAGCCCTGTGGTAAAATAATTGAAATGAGAGCAACAGTGTCGCTCTTGTGTTGGCACTGCCACAACAACTTTTCCTTCTTAATGTTAAGAGTGGGCAGGAATGGAATTTTAATGTCCTCTGTGTTTCTTTTTACCTTTTTTGTTCTGCAGATGCCTTCTATTTCTTACTTCTACTTTGATCTCAATGGTCTGTGTATACATCTAATTGTTGAGCCCTTCGTTTGGCCCAGTAAGAGCTTTTATTTTACGTTGATCCTCATGTCTTCACAGGAAACCAATGAGCTGGTGGCAATTAAGAAGTTCAAAGACAGTGAAGGTGAGTAGAGGTGGCAGGAAGTAAGGGTAAGAGAAGAGGAAGAGGAAAGGAAGAGCTGTTGCATAATTGCTGCCTCTTTAATTTCCACTCAGAAAATGAGGAGGTCAAGGAGACCACTCTTCGGGAGCTGAAGATGCTTCGGACACTGAAGCAGGACAACATCGTGGAACTGAAGGAGGCTTTTCGCAGGCGGGGGAAGCTCTACCTCGTCTTTGAATATGTTGAGAGGGTCAGTTCAGTGATGATTATTTTTTGACTTTGCCTGCATGCTATGCACACATTCCTCTTCTCTGCTTGGCTGTATCTAGATTCCTAGCCTACTTCTAAGTTTCAGGATGTTGAGACTGCTCACTTAAGCATTAAAAAGTGTCACCATGGCAACATATGAACTATGCTGTTGGTGAGTAATGGTATTCCCCACTGTGTTGCCAGGGTACTCGGCCAAGTGTTTATTTTATGACAGGTTTTATTTTCATACTGTACTCTAGTCATTTAGCATGGTGTCCCCTCTCACCCCCTGTCAGGGTTAAAAGAAAAAACGAAATTAAAGGTTAACACCATTCATATTTTTAGAGCACACTTTCACCAGGCTGCAGCTGAACAGCAGTGCTCTTTCTAAAGGGGAATTTCTTGTGGTTGGCAGAATATGCTGGAGCTATTAGAGGAAATGCCCAATGGTGCACCACCTGATAAAGTCCGCAGCTACATTTATCAGCTCATCAAAGCCATCAACTGGTGTCACAAGAATGAGATTGTGCATAGAGGTGAGGAAATGATCTTTATGTCTGCATTTCAGTGTCACATGGTCTGATGTCACATCTGAAAATCACACTTTGTACCTTTCTTCTGGTGCACACATAAGTTACATTCCTGAGTCTTTTCTCACATCAAGTATAATTTTCTAAGAAAAAACATGTCACAGGAGGAAAACTGAAGCTGAAGTAGACCTTTAACTCTCTGCAAAAGATGTAGATTGTAATGTTGTATTCATATTATGTAATCATATGGTGGAGCAATGTCTGAAGCATGTTGTTAATGAATTTTTTTTTTTTTTTTTTGCATTTTTCATCCAGATATTAAGCCAGAGAACCTCCTTATCAGCTCTGAGGATGTTCTCAAACTTTGTGACTTTGGTGAGTCTTCTTCTGTCCTTTACAGCAGCTGTATGGTCTGTATTGTTCAGATTTAGAGTCCGTGCGCAATGCAGGAAAAACCTCCAGACTATGCACATTTCACTGCTCAAGTAATAATAATGACTGCTTTTAAAATCAAGCAAATTCTTTAACACAGTGAATCACTTTCTGCAGTTCTTTTGTGTGTGCAGACTGATCGTGATTATTTGTGAGTTTTGCAGTTATCTCTGTGATTGCATTGTGCCCGGTTTGGTTTCTTGGGCTTAGTTCAGTGTGAAAAATCCCACCATTAATTTGTCACCTTGTAAGCTGTGTATCAGAAGGATCAATTCTGCCATTTGGGAAGCGGCCAGCTAGCATTATAAAATGCAGCCTGGTGGTTGTTAACACAATTAATCTGCCAAAGGTACTGTATATTTCAAAGAAGTCGGATTTATTAAGCGCCTGCTTTCTCTGTAAAACACTAATAAATTGCACCTACATGGCATACCTTTGCCATTTTACAGTTTCCTAGGTGTGTATCCTACATTTGCATGAGGATTACCAGAATCACATGGTCAGTTAGCTTTGCATAATTGGCTAATGCAATGCTATTTAGTCAGCTGGGGTGAGATTTGTTTGTTATTCACTGTTGGAGCTGGCATTCTGTTTATTGTGACTTTTTATGATTAAAACTGACTCTCTGTACACCACTTTTCTAAAGCACAGTCTCCAACCGCCTGCAGTGACATAACTAATTAGTGTGATCACATGGGAAGACCATGTTGTTACTGAAGCTGTCCAAATTATTTGAACACTAAGTGTCCTTTATTTGTATTAATTGACCATTTAAAGACGCTAAATTGTCTGCATATTATCACACTTCATGTGGTGGCTGTGTAACATACAGAATCAGGTCTATGTGATTTATTAAAGATCTGTTACTCTGGCTCAGGTTTTGCTCGTAACCTGTCTGAAGGAACAGATGCCAACTACACTGAGTATGTGGCCACAAGGTGGTACCGCTCACCTGAGCTGCTGCTGGGGTGAGTTCTTGTGTGTGGATCTGTGTGTGCATGCTGATATCTGTACTTAGAGCCAATTTAGAATCACTACTGAACCCCACTAACTGCATGTCTTTGGACTGTGGGAGGAAACCCACAAACACAGGGAGAACATGCAAACTCTGTACAGAAAGGTCCTGGTAATGGATTTGAAGCCAGGACCTTCTTGCTGGGAGGCAGCAGTGCTAACCACCACACCACCGGATTAACTCACTATAATTATTTTTACGCTGTATGTTTTATGTATCAGCTTGTGCCTCCAGCCTGTCGAGTAAATGAAAGAAAGTTATAGTAAAAACGTTTTATTATTATGCCAAAGAAACTATAAATAGAGAGTGTTTCTCATTCCAAACTAACTTTCCAGAGATCCCAAATGTGTCAAGCTAAAATGAAGAGCATTCTAATTGGTTTAAACAGTGAGGCCAGTAAAAACGGTTTTAGAGTATCTGAGCCAGTATGAGACCTATTTAATTGTATATGTACCAACATACACTCGTGGGCCATTCCATTAGGCATACCTCACTAGTACCGTGTTTTTTCCCCTTTTGTTTCCAGAACTGCCTGAATTTGTCATGGCACAGATTCAACAAGGTGCTGGAAACATTCCTCACAGATTTTGGTCCATATTGACACGATACCATCACATGGTTGCTGCAGATTTGTCAGCTGCACATCCATGATGTTCCACAACATCCCAACAGTGCTGTTCTGTATTGAGATCTGGTGACTGTGGAGACTATTTGAGTACAGTGAACTGATCGTCATGTGCAAGAAACCGGTTTGAAATGATATGAGCTTTGTGACATGGTACATTATCCTGCTGGAAGCAGCCATCAAAAGATGGGTATACTGTGGTCATAAATGGATACTATTACTGTTGCCTTCCTATCAGTTTGAAGCTGTCTGGACATTCTCCTCTGACCTCTGGCATCAACAACGCATTTCCACTCAGAGACCTTTCACTCACTGGATATTTTCTTTTTCTTGGACCATTTGCTAAAAATCCTGGAGATGATTATGAAAGAAAATCCCAGCAGATCATCAGTTTCTGAAATAATCAGACCAGCCCGTCTGGCACCAACAACAGTGCCGCGTTAAAATTCATTTAAATCAAAATTCTGATGCTCAGTTTCAACTTCAGAAGGTAGTCTTGACCATGTCTACATGCCTAAATGCATTGAGTTGCTGCCACGTGATTGGCTGATATTTGCATTACCGAGCAGCTGAACAGGTGTACCTAACAAAATGGCTGGTTACTGTATTTAGATGAGATGGGATTACAGATTTTTTTTGAAGAGTGAATTAATTATCCAAATAGCAGCTAAATCAATAAATATTAAAATCTTGTAGAATTACCCTTAAAAGAAAACTGTTAATGGATTTTCAAATATGAAGTCTGACGCAGATTCACTGTATCTGGAAATTAGTTGGTATAAAAAGTGTGACAGCACTGAACACAATTTCATCTTTTTGATTTATCCTGACATTTTTGTAATTTAATGAAAACTGATAAACTGAATATCATTTTTAATTAGTGTGCTACTGAAAGTGATGCGTTGATTCTGTTTAGTCCTCAGCTGTAAATCCTAGTTAAACATGATTCGATACGCTCTATATCTGCACTTCTAGCTGATACAAACACTCCCAAATCCTCAGTAAGTCTAATTGGATTGTGTTTATTTAGGTTTTATTACATCTGGCTGGAAACATATTTAATATTACTGCAGTATGTAGAATAAAATTTTATTGATTATTGTCCTATATGATAAATCATGATAAATCACCCAGTTAGTCAGCTCTAAATTATTACATTGTTTTTATTTGTATCTGTGTGTGGTTTTGAGCACAAAGCTGAGCTCACAAGCCATTTCAGTGTTCAGCCTTTCTTTTGCATTTCTTTAATTCAGATCGCTGGGAAAACAGCCAGTGAATCATCTGCTACATTATTACATGAGCCATCACGTACGCGCCACATCCAGAGATCAAATATCAGTTTCCTCGTTGACTTTTCTTGCCTATGTTGTTTTGGTGCTTTTGCTGCATTTTATGTCCATTCTAGCTTGGAGACAGCAGAACGTCATCTAGCCTCGGTGCTGTAGCCTGATTTAGTAAATGCCCTGGAACATTTATTGAGACAGCGTTTGAATGCCGCCCACTCAAATACTCTCTCCCTCCAACACCACCACTCCTCTGCTTCTCTGCTGCCAGATCTCTCGCCATTTCTCACCAGACTTCTCAGCTCTGTTCCCTCAGAAATGACCATCTTCTTTATGAGCCTCTCCATCAGAAACACGACATCGATCGTTTTATTTTAATTGCACCACCTCCACGAATTATATCACCCCCTCAGCATCATCCTTCTCATAATCATCTCCTCTTCATTTGGCGACTTAGCTTTCACCCCTATCCTCCCCATTTTCATTTTCTCCATCATTATTATCACCCTGCCATCTAAATAACAAGGTCTTCTTGCTCTCTTTGACATTCACATATGTGTCTGTTTTTCTCTGTCTCAGTGCTCCTTATGGAAAGGCAGTGGACATGTGGTCGGTGGGGTGTATCCTCGGGGAGCTGAGTGATGGCCCGCCCTTGTTTCCAGGGGAAAGCGAGATTGATCAGGTTGGTGAGCCAAAACAAGGTTGAAGCATGCGGTTAATTAAGCAGGCTGACTGAAAAGTAGAAACAGCTTTTGATGTGAATAAATCAAATTACAAAAAAACCTTAGATATGAAAGTTTAAAGAGGACTGACAGGTTTTATTTATTTCATATTGTTATAAAGGAAACAGTCATTCATAATACTTGATGCTCATGTACTTGACAGAACGCCTACTTGGGTTTTACTGGTTTCTTTCTGATATAATAAAATAACAAAAATGAGTCCTTGAGAGGTAAAAATCACAGTTACAGTTTTGTTGGACTCCATACCTGTGCAAGAGAGATGGCGATTATGGTGTCGGAAATTAAGCAATTGGGAGACAACAAATTGAACTGGTGGAGATCTTTGAGAGGTAATGAGCATTTTTGGAAATTTAATAACTACTCAAATAAAATTTTATTAATCCCAAAATCATAAGTTTGTCCAGCAGAACTTTACAACATGCAGTTTGTACAAAATAAAAAACCTTTCGCTCTCTCAGCTCACAAACAACCAATCAATATATTGGAGAATTAACGTAAATAATCAGTGTCAGGCCTACCCTCAAAGACTTTATGAATTATGTGTCCAATTTTAGTAGGAAATTTATGGAAACAATGTGCATCACTTTCAGGTCAATGCACCTGGGCTCGTGCTCTCATTATCAGCACTTTCCTTGATTGGACAGTGCACTCTAAATAATATAATAAAATATATATTCATGCAAATTAAAACTGAAGTGAAAATGCTGTTACCTGTTTTTGGGTTTTGGGGGGGGGGGGGGGGGGGGGTGTTATTCATCAAGGGCAACAGATAATTAACTATGCTATAAATCTTTAAGATTTAAGGGTTATACTGAGGGAAGCACAAATGTAAAACAAAACACATGATTATGTCTTTATGATATATTTCAATTAGCAAAAATGGAGCATAGACTGTTCCAAACAGTGGGTTTTATTATTTGTCCAGTAATTCCATTGAAAATGCTCCAAAAGGCACCAACACCACAAACTTGGTCCTGAGGTTCAATGCAGTGACTTGAATTACCAGAGGTAGAGGTGAAGTCTCGCAGAAAGCAGTCGGCTACAGCTGCCTCTTTCTGAAAAGCTATTTTCGGCTGCTCCTTGAAAATGTGTTTTTTGCCCTTCCTGATCCAACCCCGAAAGGATTTGTGCCTCCTTCTAGAACTGAATCAGGGAGCATTTTCTTATTAGGCAAATGTGTAAACCACTAAACCAACCACACAGGTTTTGTGAAGGGGGTAGCTAATCCTAGAGATCAAAAACATTTTTTGTACCAAGCTGTAAACATGCTTTTCATTCCTATTAAATTCACATTTTAACACAGGACTAAAGGCAGACTGAGAAAATGCACAGCATGGTGACAGGCAGGCAGGTAGGAGTGCAAGGGCCAGAAAGAAGTGTCATAAACAGCATTATAGTCTGGGAACACGGGGAAGGTGGTTCCAGTTGGCACAGGTGAGCCTTTCCCCGCTGACCAAGAAACACTTGCAGAGGAAAAGCTGAGTAAAGGGCCGGGGTCATCACAGTGGTGACTGACTTGACTGACTTGAAGCCAGCCTTCCTCAAGTGAGACCAGTGCCTTCAGGGAGTGCCACTGATTGCATGAGTACTTGTTCTGCATCAATTAATGATGCAGAACATCACTTTGCATCAAGATGATCAATTTTATTCACTTCACCTGTCAGTTACATTGTGGTTGAGCTGTGAATGATCTATAATGATGACACTGTAAAAATGTAAATCTGTAAGAATAAAACTATTCTGCTCTAATTAATATTTTTATGAAAACAACACAAAACAAAACAAATAAGTGCGTATAATAGGTTCTCTGACTCACACACCCACAGTAAATGAGGTCAGCTCTGCAGTTTCTCCTCAGCTTTACAGAGGTCTTCCTGCTGGTTTGATTTTCCAGCTCACGACTTTACTGCTTTGCTTTTACCATTCTCATGAACATTGCTTTACTTGGCAGCAAGTGGCTGCTGAAGATTGTGCTAAATCAACTGAGCAGACAGTCTGACAAAGGGTGTGGGGTTGGCTTAGCAGTGGAGCATTTAGCCCCCAGAGAGACATTCAAACACCCCCCCCCCCCCCCCCCCCCCCCCCCCCCCATGAATGATAATGTTTCTCTGCATCTAAACTGTGCACATTATTAAATTTGTAAGGTAATAATACATCACTGTTGGAAATTTTTTAACAATAAAAACCCATAAGGCAGAAGAATGAACTCGTCATCTGTTCCCTAGTCTCTGCCACTTTTGATCGTGTTACATGATCTTCATCAGTTTGCGTAGCTGTCAGAAATGTGCTGTCGGTGTTTTGAATGCTTTGAAAACTCCTCGTCCACAAATGCACCTTGAAGTGAAATTATTTGAAGTGGGATTAACTGCTGTTTACAAAGTCAAGAATGAACTTTGAAGCTCAAGATTTGCATACTTTTTACAGGCTTTTTTTTTTTTTTTCCAATTGTCAATATTAAAAGAAAAAATTATTCAGGGAGCATTTCTGGATTAAAAACTTATAATGCACCATGTGTTTTCTATGATGTCTCTTTTTTTTATCTCCAGCTTTTCACCATTCAGAAGGTTTTGGGGCCACTTCCTGCAGAACAGATGAAACTCTTCTACAACAACCCTCGATTTCATGGAATCAGGGTACAAAATACTAACTGCCTTCTCTACTTTTTCTTCTTCTTTCTCCCCGTCCTCCTCATCTCTGATTTTTTTTTTACCTCCTTTCCTTCTCTCTCAGCTTTGTCTCCTATCTCTCTCTCTCTCTTTTGTGGCAGTGTTCCCAGCACCATGACTGAGTGGATTGCTATGACTCATGAGTTAGGTGGTTGGTGTTCAGTTTAGCAGCTAGAGAAAATGCCCCAGAGGGACGATCAAGACTTTTTTTGTGTGTTTGTGTGTATGCACATGCTTTGTAGTTTGTTCAGCGTGATCCAGTGATAGATTTCTGTGTGATTTGAAGTGAGAACTACATTTTTCACTGGCAGCCACATCAACTGTATGTTGGAAATTGTAATAGTAATCTTCAATGCACAGAAAGTTTTGGGTTGGATATGAATTTGATCCAGTTTTTGTGTTTTTGCGCTTGTGCCAGTTTCCATCAGTTACTCATCCTCAGACTTTGGAGAGACGTTACCAAGGCATCTTGAGTGGTTTGATGTTGGACTTGATGAAGGTAAAATGCACAGAAGCACACCATCTCTCATATAAGAAACATATCTTGAGTTATATCCCTCAAATCATATCTGAGACACCAGTCACTAAAATGCATCCATCTCTCTATGATGATCTCTCTTTTTCCAATCAGAATCTGTTGCTGCTAAACCCTACTGAGCGTTACCTAACAGAGCAGAGTTTGAACCATCCAGCCTTCCAGCCTCTGAGGCAGGCAGAGAGAGAGAGGCCTCCGCCTGCATCTCCCAACCCGCCACGCTCCTCCAAGAGAAAAACACACCATCATGGCGAGAACACAGTTCCTACAAGGTTAGAATACGTTCCTTTATTTCAGTCTTCTGTCAGAGCCTCTACATGCCGTCACATTACAGTGCCCAATTTGGATGTCTCTGTGTTAACACTGGAACTAATGCTACACCTACACTGTACAGTTTGTATCTGATTATACTGAGATTTAATACTCTTTTAGTTCAACTAATGCTGTTTTAGTGCGTTTTCTATATCTTAGCAATATCCCAACCCAAGCTGGCACCCAAATTTACTAAAACATCTCCAGAGAGCGTGCAGTATTCTTAAAGCAGTGAAACAGCTCTGCAATAGTGGCCCTTACCACCACGCTGTACCAGAAAAAACACAGTATTCTGATGTTCTCTTGCTCTCTTACTCACACAGGCATGCAAACACACACACACACACACACACACACAGTTAGCACAATTAGCACCATGGACAGCAACTGCAGTCAGCAATGAGGGCACATCTTCTTCAACTTGACTACCACAAGCCCAAAACAGATTTGGCCTCGCTGAAGTAACATAATGACAGCTTTAATGTCAAAAGCATGGAACAAAGAAGAGAAGCCCATAAATCACAGGTCCTCACATGCTGACTGGATGGAGGGGGGGGTCACCGCACCAAAGACGCACACTCAATTATAGAATTCCTCACTCAACAGTCATTCCCAGTGGACCAGCTTCTAGATATATCACACACATATTACAGTATGAGTGAATAAATAAATGGGAACAACGTTTCAAAACACAAACTACTCACTCATTTTCAGGTCTTCTTCTGGTGGTATACTCACCCTCTTCTGCTCTCTTCTGTCCTCCTTCTTTTGTGCACGGTTTTTTGTTTTGTTTTGTTTTCTTTGACTTGCTAAACATAAAATAAAATGCTGCTGTGGCGGCTAACTATTCTATAAGACACTAGGCAAAAAAACTAATTGTTTCACAGTTGATGTCAACAGATACATGGAAATTTTTTCCAAAGAACAACGAGCGTGATCAGAAAGTACAAGTAATATATTTCCCAGCATTCCTCACTGCTGTCAAAACATTTCAGAAAAAGCGCCTATTTTTAGTCAGTGGAGTTTAAAATAATTGAGTAAACCATTGCAACAGTTGCCCTGTTGAAAGTTACACTACAAAGTCAAAGTTAGATGAAGTGTCTTCTGAAGATCTTTTCCAACTGTGTTTGGTAACTATAATATATAGAGTCAATTCTAAGGTTTTCTGTATCGGGGCATGAAAAAAGAAACATCTGCCCCTTAGCAAGTCTTAAAATTACCCATGACAAATTATAGCTTGTCATTATTTATTTAACAAAAACCATAAAGCCATAATGCAGAAGTGGTATTTGAAAAACTAAGTAAACCTCATAATTCAGTAGCTTGTAGAACCACTTTTAACTGCAGTAACTTGAAGTAATCATTTTCTGTATGACTATCCATCTCTCACAGCACTGTGGAGGAGTTTTGGCCCACTCTTCTTTATAATGTAGCTTCAGTTCATTGAGGTTTGCAGCAGTTGTGTAGCTGTCAGATAAATGGTCTCACATTTAACTCTAGAATACTTTGGTATACAGAGGAGTTCATGGTCGACTCAATGACTGCAAGGTGCACAGGTCTTGTGGCTGCAAAACAAACCCAAATCATTACCCCTCCACCGCCATGCTTGATAGTTGGTATGAGGTGTTTGTCTTGAATGTTTTCCACTTGTGAATAATCTTTTTCACTGTAGAATGATGGACTTCGTATTGTTCAGAAATGGCCTTGTAATCCTTCCCAGACTGATGAGCAGCAACAATCACTTCTCTAAGATAACTGCTGATATCTCTCCTCCATGGCATTGTGTTAACTCACACCTGAATGCTCCAGACCAGTAAACTGCCAAAACTTCTGCTTTTATAGAGGAGTTCACACTAGCTGATGATCAGTTAATCAACTGCATTTGATTAGCAGCAACAGGCTGCTACTGACCCTCTGAATTCCTGTGGAAGCAGTAATGTTGTACTTAGTTTTTCCACATGCTACTACTGCATTTTGACTTAGGTTTTGTTAAATAGATTATGATAATTTTTTCTTATTTTTTTGTTCAACTGGGACTCAACAAACATAAACCAAAAAGAACTTATCATTATTTTGACCCACTCATAGATCTAGCATTGAAAAAAGTAGTAAACAAACTATTGGCCTGAGATTGTATATTTTAAATTAAAATTCTCATCTAACACTTGAAAAACATCTAACAGTTCAGTGTGAAAGAAAGGCTGAAAAAAACTGAATTCTTTAGTTTCTTTTTTTTAAGATATTTTATTTATGGTTTTCAAAAGTAACTATCAGGACTTTGGGGTGAAAAGTAATGTGAGCCCATACTAATTGTCCCTCCCTCCATTCCTCCAGGAGTCACAGTAAGAGTACAAGTCGTCGTTCCAATAGCAAAGAATGTTCCAGCCTCCCTCGCCACGGAGACCTCCATCACCTCGGCAATGAGAGTTTTCTCAATGGCAACAAACCGGCGCCATCCAGTTTAAGTCCAACACTGCACCCCAAGAGCCAGTACATGTCCCAGACCCTTAATCGTTCTGTCTCATCCAGCAAAGACCTGGCTAACAACAACCTGCCACACCTCCTGAGTCCCAAAGAATCTAAAAGCAAGACAGAGTTTGACTTCAATTTGGGGCCCTCCCCAAAGCTGCCAGACCAGGGACATGGAGCGAAATATGGTCACGGCAAATCCAACTCCTCTCGCTCTCAGCAGCAACAGCAGCAACAGCAGCAGCAGCAGCAGCAGCAGGCCAGTCGCCACACTTTCCTGGAAAACAAAACTAACACACTACAGTCTGGAGCAGAAAAACAACACAGCCGACATGCCCACAGTATGGCTGACTCTGCCCACGGGTCTATGTCCTCATCCTCTAAGAGTTCAGCGTCTTATCTCAGCCTGTCCAAGAGCCACAGTGGGCTAAGTGATGCCAAATCTGTGGGGAATCTCAGCGATGGTCGACTCCACCCAGATGACCCAAACTCTAACACGACAGCTGGAGTGGGACCCAGTGCCCGCTTCTTCCCTGCCAGCTGTTTGGACCTCAACACCCCTTCAGGTCCCTCTGGGCCTCCTGGGAGCCCCTCTACCCGACACAGTGATCGATCTGGACACAGTCCCGCCTCTCGTAGCAGCGGCAACGCCCGCATGGAGAGCAGCACACTGGACTCTTCATCCAGACACAAATCCAGACATAAATCTTTAGCTCCAGGTCAGTTTAATAAGTGCTCAAGAGTCAATTCATTTTACACTCTTGAAAGCTTTTCTTTTAAACTTTATGTTCAGTTCATCACAGCGAATTCCAGCACAAACTCTAACTCAACAAAAACAAATAAAGAAATAAATAAAGGTAGATAGAGAATTTAAACTAGAGTCTCTGTTTGGACTCCTGTTTGCACATTTTATAGAGTTAACAATTAAGCAGTCAGATAATAGTATATTTGTGAGTATTCACTTCTTATCACTCTATTAACTTGGACCTCTTTCTCTCATCTCCAGAGGATGCTGGGGCTCCAGAGCTCATGGACCCAGGAGGAGCAGGGATGCCCTCCACTCACACTCTGCCTTCCCCTCATGAGTCTTATCATTACGGACTCGGCTATACCTCGCCTTTCTCCTCTCAGCAGCGGCCGCAGCGTCACTCCATGTATGTGAGAAGGGAACGCCACCGACCCCACGGGGCAGAGAGCGTAATGGCAGGCTTGCCTCCACCGGGGCAAGCGATACCAACACGAGCGAGTAGCCTGCAGCTCCTCTCTCCACAGCTGCAGCACAGGACCACCCTCGCTGGACACTCAGTGAGCTCTTCAAGAGAGGACTGCACGGACGACATGACGAGGGTTAGTGGCAGAAAGCCTTACAAGTGTGGTGGGGACTGACCCTAAAATACCAACAGAAACACAATGAAAAGGTTAACTTACGACATATTATATTGCATGGTGATGTTACCATCTCCGTGGTAACAGCAATATCTGTAGTTTCTAAAAAGTTATAACATTGAAATAAAAATAAAAATTGTTAAACAAAAACAAAGAGACATACCATGACATACCCACACTCCCCCACCCATCTACAGTACCAACCCAACAGTAGTCATCACTCATGTTATCATATATATTGCACACATTTCCATCCTTCATTGCAAAACATCTGACCAAGATCTCTCCGCACATTATGGACCAAGTCCAGAGTCAAAAAAAAGAAGAGGATATTTGCCCCACTTTTAAAAATTCATTACAAATCATCTGTAGGACATCTTTCAAATGCTGCAGATTTTCCCATCTCCTCAACCCATTCTTGCATTGAAAGTACTCCCTTAGACTTCCATCTTTTCAGAAGAATCAATCTGCCTATCATAATGCTAGTTTGGACCCAATTTTTTCATTTTTATCTTTTCCCCCTACTTCTATATCCTTACTCAGCAAAGAGTGGGGGCCTGAATGGGATTTGAATTCCTGACATATCACAATATAAATATTTTCATAGATTCTAGTCCAAAATCCCTGAATTTATTATATGTCCACAAAGCATAGACCTGCCAAATGTTTACATTGCCAACAGTTTGCTGTATGTAGTTGAAATAAACTGCATGGTGTCCAGCAAAGATTATTTTAAAATCTTAAATTGAATCATTCATATCTTGACATGATTTTAATGTTCTTTGCTCTTTCCGTCACTTTTCCATGCCTTCGTGAAAGCTTTCCAATATTCTGAATCAGCATAGAATAATATACAGACCTTGCAATCCCTGCCAAGGTCAGACAGTGCAATGCTCCGAGAAATTGCAAAAAAAAAAAAAAACCTGAGAGCTACATGTCAGCCTCTACAGGCCTCAGTTAGCATGTTAAATGTTAACAAGTAATGACAAGTATGGCTTGTTTAAAAACATTACCAGGAAAAAGCCTCTTCTCTCAAAATGTAACATGGCAGCACGGCTTAGGTTTGCAAATTTTCATCTGAAGAAACGATACTTCTTGAACATTGTCCTTTGGAAAGATGAGATCAAAGTGGAGATGTTCAGCCATAATATCAGCAGAAACACCTCATACCAGCTGTCAGATGGAGGGGTGACGATTTGGGCTTGTTTTGCAGCCACAGAACCTGGGCACCTTGTGGTCATTGAGTCGACCATGAACTCCTCTGTATACCAAAGTATTTTAGAGTTAAATGTGAGGCCATCTGTCTGACAACTAAAGCTTGGCTGAAACCGGGTCATGCAACAGGACAATGATCCCAAGCACAGCAGCAAATCTACAATAGTTTACTGAAAAAAGACTCGAGCTGTTCCAGTGGCCCAGTCAAGGTTCAGACCTCTGACTGAAATGCTGTGGCTGAACCTTAAGAGAGCTGTGCATAAACAAATGGCAGCAAACTTCAATGAAGTGAAGCAACATTATAAGAGTGGGCCAAAATTCCTCCACAACAATGTGAGACTTCCTAAAACAGGGCCGAAGATGAGAGTTAAACATAGCCAAACAAAGCATCTTTTAAAATACATTTTAATTCAAAATGAGATTTAACTCAAGAATACTGCTACAATGCCACATCAGTCAAGCAAAAGACGTCAATTAAAATATGCTGAAAAGCAAAGAAATGGTTACTCAAACCAAAGAAAAACATTTCAGCTGCTAAAGGGCATAGCTAATCGCTAGTAGCTTAAACCAGAGGGGGCAAAATTAAAGACATTCTTTACTTAAGTAGAAGTATAGATATTTGTGTTGAGAAAATACTCTGAAAATACTGGTAAAAAGCTCAAGTATTGATTCAGGTTTTATTCAAGTAAAAGTGAAAAGGTACAGGCTCTGAATATACTCAAAGTAAAAGTAGCTCTTTGGAGTACATTTCTACCAAGGATTTGTGCAAAGCTAACTTAACCTTGTGCTCTATTAATATTATAATATAATATAATAAAACATGGGAATACAAACTTTTTTACTTTGCCTCCACAGTCAGGCTTAAAGTGGGATTTGGCAGTTGTAGTGGCTCAGCGTGGGAAAAGAATCGCAACTCAGTCATTTCTGTTGTGCTGCTGCTCTGAGATTTACGAAAATGAATTCAACCAGATGTTTCACAAGCTATCTTGGCTGATTTCCACCCCCTATACTGACAGTATACGTTAATACTGTCTTTATACTGATAGTATGCAGTTGGTACAAAGGTGGAAATTCATCTCTGCTACACTTGATGTAACCTGTAACTCTGACCATGAACAACACAGCTGCTGTGCACCAGTCCAACACAGAGCTTTACTGTAAAATCACCACAACCAACCGCACTAAACTGCTGTAGTTTTCATGCAACCTTTGAAAACTTAAAGTTAGTGTACCTCAGTTTGTTTGCAGGACATTTCACAATATGAAAAACATAACTTCATATCATATACAGGTCTGAGATCTGATTTAAAAATGAGGACGTTATATGTAAGCTTTAAACTTCCAGTTTATCAGATGTCACTGAGCAGTCCTTACCTTTAAATCTAACCTCTCTTCTTCCTTTCCTGTCCTCTTTCTTCCATCTTTCTCCATCTCTGAGTGAAGTTATCTCTCTTTTCTCTCCCTGGAAATACAGCAGCTGGACCTTTAGCTAGCAGGCACACTGTGTGACAAACTGCACAGAAACAATTTGTGGGTTTGCTGATATTTGTTGAGCAGTTGGAAACTTTGTATTTGAAATGACCTGCCATCTAAAAATCATTACTCCCTTTACTCATCACTCTTCTTTAGCACTAGCTAGATGCCAAAGTACCCTGACCACAAAAATACAGATATTTGTGAAAGTACAGATATTTGTGTTACGATGTAGGAAGTAAAAGTAAAAAGTTGTCAGAAAAATAAAAACTCAAGTAAAGTACAGATACCTGAAAGTTCTAAGTAATACTAGAATTTTACCCACTACAAAAAATTAATGAATAAATAAAATCTGAGCCGGCTTATTGGTCCAATTGCTAGTAAAATTAATTAACTAGCAAGTCATGTTATGTCAGATAATTCAATAAATTTCCTCCAAAAGGCACTAACACCACAGAGTCAAATGGTGCATTTCAGTGACTTGAATTAGTCCAGGTGAGGCTGGTTCAGACAGATATATATATATATATATATATATATATATATATATATATATATATATAATAGATATATATATATATATATAATCTATATATATATATATATATATATATATATATATATATATGTCTGAAACAGCCTCTCTCTCTCTCTCTCTCTCTCTATATATATATATATATATATATATATATATATATATATATATATATATATATATAT